>NC_084532.1:23503298-23648298 GCF_024500275.1 Phycodurus eques | reverse complement strand
TAAAAAATTAATGGCTAAATGGATTGTCTTCATTAGGGTTGTGTGTAGCACGGGAACATTTGTGCACGATATACGTGTCATGTGATAACCACTTGATATAATCCAAACTCTGCCTCATCTATACGACACTACTACATGTGAAGTACCCGTCTATGCAGGTCAGCATGACAGACACGTCAGGCTGTTCACCGTTGTGCATTGGACAGCTAACATGGCGCCATGCTTCTCAGGCAGGGTTCAGTCAGCGTGAGGAGGATGAGGCAGTGGAGGGACATTGACCGTCAAAGGCAAAGAAAGAGAGAAAAATCGCTCAGAGTGTCAGACTGGAGAAGAAAAACATGAGTTGTGGATCGATGGATAAAAAAGAATAGCAGGGACTGATGAGGGTGGGAGAGAGGTATGGGTGGATGAGGGAGAGAAAAGTGAAAATGAATGAAAAGGAAAAAAGAGATGACAATGTTGTGGTGGGAAGAAATGGAGAAAGCTAGAGACGGTAATGCGTGTGTGTGCGTGTGTATGTGTGAGAGTCCAGGCACAGACACGTAAATAATGTGAAGCAACAACGGACTGGCTGTGCCCACGGAGGAGATAACCCAGAAGGCTATATTTAGCTTGTTAGGCCTGTCATCCACACTGAGTCCCATTTCCATCCGGGTTGTGTGTGTGCATGTGTGTGGTTAGGTTATGTTTTTTTTGTCCTGCTCTGCTCACCACCATTACTATTCATCAGTTTTAGGATCTCTAAATACCAGGCCGAGGCGCGACAAGCAGGATGACATCAGGCATTTTTATCGTTGCCGATGTGAACATCAGCCGTTGTGTTTGCACATCACTAACTTTTACTTCTTAAATGGCATGGGTGATGTCTTTATCTTTGATGGGAAATGCTAAATTCTTCTAATATTTTTTTCACTTGTGCATTCTTCGTTCTCGTACTGATTTGTAGTCTTGCAAACAGCTCTAAAATAAACTGTCGCCGCAGGGAAAGATAAACTCCTGCGAGGTGTGCATTTTCCTCAATGGCAAATGTCTGCAAGTGAGAAAGGCTGTCAAGGTCTTCAAAAAGCCAAATATGATAAACGACACTGCACTTATGATTCGTGCACCCCACATGTAAATAAGATGTGATGAAAAGACAGTTTTATTTACTTATATAGTCCGATGTGATGCGACTCCATGAAAGCAAAAATGTGAAATTTAAAAAATAAACCGATTGCTGCTAATGAGCTGCTGTGCCAAACATATCCTGCTTTTATGAAGTTATTTTTTGTGTCTGTGTGTGTACCGAACAAAGCTTTTATTTGGAACAAAGGTCTTTGACACGGAACAGCGCAAAGAAGGGATAGTGTCACAACTGTGAGCACTTTTCTAAAATACTTGTCACACTGCATCATTGCTTTCAGTGCAACAGGGTGGAAGAAGAGTGAAACTTTAGACCTCTGTGCCCCTTTTCCTGAAATCCCCATTTATACTGTAACTCTTACAGTATGAAAATACCTCCAAAAATAAATGTTTCGTTTCTGAAACAGACAAGTGCCGTGCGAATTTTACAGCAGACATTTTCATCTCCATTGAAGCTACTCACGATCCCGTACGTAATTACGTCATCACCAACTCGTCACTGGTCACTACGTCCTCAAAAATGTCTGACTCCGTTAATACTCATTATCTCGCTGCTATTATAGCTTTGATTATGCTTAAAAGTGAGCGTAGGATAGGCCTGACATGATAATTACTATACTGACTTATTAGTCAATAAATAAAAATGGACACGATAGTTTTTACGGGCTCGAGTGAGTCTACGGAGAGTTGGACGACTTTGTCATTAGCCGCTAGTGGGCTCGTGGAACGCCGGCGGACTGGTGCTGGAACGGTCTAATAGATTTAATCGCTTTTAATTTTAATATGTGACAAATAAACTGAATGCTTACTAATAGTTTATGTCTCAGCCTGAAATACATTATACAGTATGTGAGGTTAGACTTGTAGTACTAGTAATCCCCTACTACTTGACCAGGTCAGGTTAAGTAATCTCTGCTTGTGTTGCATGTATTATCGCATTTCTCTCAGCCTCCTCCTCCACGCACCGCTCTTCTGTCAGATACAGAATGAAACGCTGTGTTTAACATTTCAGCAGTTTTTTTTCCTCTCCGGCTTGATCAAAATGGGCATAAAGCAAAGGGATGAAGGAGCTGAGGCAGAGGCGGAATAAAGGTGGAAAAGATAAGAGAGTGGTGACGGCGGTGTATGAGACAATAAAAGGCTAGAGCATGACAGCTGGGAATAAAAAAAATAGTGAGGGCACAGGGGCTTTCTTGGCGAGAGCAGAAAAGAGGTGGTGGACGCGCCAGGACGCCTTTCATCTTCTTACCCTTAGCATCTGTGAACTTTTCTCTTGAGAGCGGTGTGTGGAGTCTTTGTCCTAGGGCTGCAGCTATCGAATATTTTTAGAATAGATTTTTCTGCAGATTAGCCCATCGATTAATCGAGTAACCAGATAAAAAAATATTTAGCATTATTAAGAAAGAAAATGTGCACGTGTACTATAATTAGGGATGTCCCGATCCAAGTTTTTCACTTCCGATCCGATACCGATATTGCAGTCTTGAGTTTTGACTGATATCAATATCGGTCCGATCCGATTTCAGCAATTATCATAATTTTTGCATTTAAATATTTTGAAGTATGGAATGTTAGAAAAGGCTTGTTCAAGTGATATTACTCAAACCGAGAATAATAATCAGCAACAGTCGGTGTAAGAAAAACTCACCCATTTATTATTAACCAATGGGTTACATAAAGTAACTGCTGTGGACATCTTGACCTCTGAGTGGCAGTGTGGTACATACAATCAGATACACGCTTGCAGTAACAAAGAAAGTAGAAGTCACAATCGAATATTGTTAATATAACTGTTTGACGGATATATGCCAGAGAGTATTGTTATATTGCCTGTTTATATGTGCTTATACAGCGTTTGTGTACCGATATTCATTTTGAGAGATATAGTGCTGCGACTTCTAAGCAAATTTTCGTGAGCTTGTCAATGGTGTTTTTCATTTATTGTGTGCTAGCAATTTTGGAGAACAAAAACGAAGAAAGAAACTAAGTCTGTGATGTATTTGAACGTTCAATAGGTGAAATTCTTGTTTCATGTCTGTTTATTTTTACAGTAAACTTCAACGGAGGCGGCACGGTAGTCCACTGGTTAGCACATCTGCTTCACAGTTCTGAGGACCGGGGTTCAAATCCCGGCCCCGCCTGTGTGGAGTTTGCATGTTGTTCCCGTGCCTGCGTGGGTTTTCTCCCACATCCCAAAAACATGCGTGGTAGGTTGATTGAAGACTCTAAATTGCCCGTAGGTGTGAATGTGTGCAGAAATGGTTGTTTGTTTATATGTGCCCTGCGATTTGCTGGCGACCAGTTCGGGGTGTACCCCGCCTCTCGCTCGAAGGTAGCTGGTATAGGCTCCAGCATGCCCGCGACACTTGTGAGGATAAAGCTTGCTTTAAGCAAGCAACGGTTACTCTTATTCCTTGCTACTACGTTTAGCGCCTTAGCAACCTTGTGCCTTAGCAACCTTGTGATTACGTGGGCCCTGCATGCCCGTCCGGGCGCTGGTGAATAGAAGTGCTGGAGCGGAGCATGGAATGGACTGCTTTTCTAAGAGTGGTAAATTTGAGATTTTACATCCAGTTCGATCCGATCCTTATTTTTTTGCTGACATCGGACCAATCATGACACCCCTAACTATAATATCTGTGACTTTGAGTGTGTGAGACTGTAAATGGTGGGGCCGGGTGAGTGACGTGGGAGTTGGCTAATGAGAGTGTAGAGTTGGCTGTTGTAAGCTCATCTAAGCGCCTGGCTGTTAACTGGCTAACCTTTAATCGGTCTGCACACTCTAGTCTTGAGTGCCTGGTGGTCAGTTATAGCTGTAGCAACACATGCATGAATGTGCTTATTATGTATTATTTTGTTGCAGCTGTGTCTATCCTTGAGCGCTTGTGGGGGCCTTACGATATGTTCTAACGAGCAGTGGTTGGCTATGTTAAATTAGCTAACATCAATACCGACCTACTTAGTCTTCTATGCACTCTTTCATCTTAACTTATTTCTACACAAAGTAGTGCGTCATATTTAGCCCTATTATACACGTTGATGTGCGCTAAAATTATCTTTGTTTTGAGACATTGTTTTGGTGACCACAGCAATCCAAGGCCAAGGTTTCACAAATGCATGTTCACCATTGTCTGTCCACCACAGTTGAAAGTAATCTAACACACCTGATTTGATTCCGTTTTTAAAGAGACATTCAGTACTGTCCAAAAGTTGAAGGCCACCATTAACGCAGACCTCCATCAAGGCCTAACTGTGAACTAAAGTGGAAAACAGATGAACAGTGTGGTATTTGTTTTATTTTTATTTTTTTTTACCAATATTTGATGATTACAAGTCTACTTTCTGGTACATGGATACTGAGAATTTGACTCAAAGAGCCTGATTTACTAAAGGTTTGCGCAGGCCAAAGCGGCCACAAACTTAATTGCTTACCCAAACAGATGCAAAATGAGAGGCGATGAGAAGGACACACATTTTCTCCCTGCATATACATTAAATGCCAGAAAGAAAAATTTGCACGACATATCGTGTATTCAACAATGCAGTTTTGGAGCTTCCGAATGATCAAAGGAGGACTTGGAGCAAGTCACCGATGACAAAACTTTCAACTCTGCATTTCCTCCCATTTGGGTCATTTCAGCATGACAACTGTTTTTTCAAGTTTTAAATGCAATATTACGCCTGATGGGCACTCGGGACCAGTTAAATCAAATAAAACATGACTTTTATGTTGTTCAGTCAGACCCAAAGTGTGTAAATAAAATCCTTCATCCAGGTTTGCATCAACTCTTTTTGTTTTATGACCCATGCGCCACCACTCCCCTACAAATGTTTGAGAAAATCTTTAGTTTTTTGTTTTCGTACCTGTTTGTCCTGCTATGTCCTTTTTCTTTTTTTTTTTAAATGGCTGAATGACTTCTGTGAAAAGTATCTTTAAGACTACAAAGCTAGTAGTTGCTGTTTCTTATTACTAAAGCACTTGTTTAGGGGCTTTAAAATACTCAGAAATTCACCAAGTTTCGCGAACATGAGTATATCTGGTGCAACCCTCAACTAGTGCATCGGATTGACACGAAATTTGGCATATGTCCATCATGACGGGACATATGAAAATCACTACAGTAAGTGTGCTCTGAAATGCATAGTAAGTTTGCTTTTTTTTTGGTATGAAGTTGCCAATTTTTGGGTCCTTTCCAAAGGTTGTACCAGAACAAACTCATCCAACGGTATTCACCTCATTGCTACCAGATTCAAAACCGGTATAGCCGTCAGATGCGTGGCGTTTGTGGCAAAGGTTGTGAGCTTTTATTTTTGGATGTAGGCAGAGCTTTGGCGGCATAGTTGGATGGCGTGCCATCAAACATGAAACTCTCATAACTCTGCACCTCAAGCGCCGATCGTGACCAAATGCGCTGTTTATGAAAAAGGTCCCACACATACCAAACACCACATTGCATAATTTGTCACTGTCAAATAACATGTATTAGGGGATTTATTGGATGGAATGGATTCTTGCTAGAATACCTCCCCATTGTAAAAGACAATTCTTCTGCCAAAAACTATTGACACAAAGTTGCTCTCAAACAAACAAACAAACATACATTTTATAAAACATCTTAGGCGATTGTTTTTTATAACTAAATAGGTTACCTTTGAGCAAATATACCCCAAAATAATTCTTCCCCTTTAAACAAAGACAAAAATACGACGATGCAAAGGAGATGAGGGAGGATATTGTAAAAATGCTTCCTAACAGTTGGGATGAGAATTGTGGGGAAGGATTGCTGTTGCCTTCCAAGACTGGGACTCTGGGTTCTCAGGATTTAAGAGGGCCAGATGCAGGGGAGGGATTGATTTTTAAGAGCCTTAAAGCAGTCTAAGGAGTCTCAAAACAAGGCGGGGAAAAAGGATTTAAAAAAAAAAAAAAAAAAAAAACGGACTGAGATCTCCCTTAAAATTCACGCTTACCTCCGTGTGGTGGTTGTCTTGAGGCTGGCTCTGATGAAACTGTCTGCAAGAGGTGCTGATGGAGTCCTCACTCGGAGCTTGCTAACCTGACCACTGATGTGGTTTAGAAAAACCCTCTAATAAATGATTTAACATGCTGTCAGTGACTGTGTGGGTGTATGGGTGTGTGGGTGAATGGGCGGGTTGATGAGTGAAACAGTCTCACCCAAGAGACACCAAAGAACAATGCCTTTGTGAAGGCTTTTTACAAACATGCTTGCCCACACACAAACACACATATGGTTGAAGTCGCATTCCCACGTGTGTAAACAGCACTCCCACACATTGTTTTATGAATCCAGACGTGTTTAAAGCCACAAGCACGAGAGGTTTGTGGTATACACACACATCAACGTCCCCTTTAGATTAACCACCTTAACACTTTAAACTCCTTTTAAAGTGCTGGCTTTCCCTGCAGAATGTAGGAAAGTGAGTGATTAAAAAAAAAAAAATGTTTCCTCAATGTCCTGAGGGTGTTTAACTGCTGGATGGGGACAAATGAGCAAAAGTTCGCTTGAGATTACAACAGTAAGATAAATTATATAAACATTGGTAATAATCAGAAAAACAATGCATTTCGGTTAAAGAAGAATGAAGGTCTAATGAACTGACCAAAGGGTTTAGCTTCCACAAAATGTAATCACAATCCTGTCTTCAGAGGCACAATAAGGGGAGAAAAGTGCTGATAGCTACTAAGGTTCCATGACTGATAGGGGCCCTCGAAAAATCCATTTTAAATTCACAATATTATTGATTTTTGTTTTATTTTTTTCCGCACGGGCTCTCCTAATTTGAATCTTTGTATACTCTCTTTATATGGCTTGGCAGTCATTCTGTACTCTTGCTCGCTCAAAACCCGGAAATATATTTTTAGCGTGAGTGACAGCTAATTTGCGTTTTGATTGTTTGTAATCTGTGACGTTGCGAAGGCGCGCATCGGCGATTCAAATTTTTAATCACGGCAAAACCAGTGGCCTATCAGTAGCCCACCGGTTTTCGGTCGCCAAACCCCGCACACTGCGCGACAGTTCACTCTGGTTCGGCCGCGTTGCACGGTGTGCGGCAGCCTTAAGAGGTTGCCACAGTAGCTGTTTGGACCTGGAAAAGTATGCTGCAAACTCTTCATGTGTAGTGGTGCCTTAAGATACGAGTTGGACGTATTCTGTGTTAGTCAAAACACATGTATCTCCAATCATCGTTCCCGACTGAATTAAAAAGGAATGCCATTAATCCATTCCAGCCTCCCAAAAAACCCAACAAAAATGGTCGTAATGTCTTTTTAATAGGAAAAATAGCGCTCAATAATGTTATACAAAAAGTATTCTGTGATGTGGATGGCATTTTGAGCTTTTGTTGCAACACTGATAATCAGGAGGAACGAACACACACACGGGCACGCCTTTTTGTGTGATCTGTGGGTGGCCAGTGTTTGTCATTCCTGCTTAACGATGTCAGCCGTTTGGTTTATTGACCGTCTGTTACACACACATACATAGTAGTGCTCTTATGCAGTGCAGAGTGCAGCGACTCACCACAGGGATTATATAATGGGACGTGCTGGGGGATGGTGGTGGCAGTTAAGCGAGGATAAACCTTTTAAAAAAGACAAAGAAATATAGTGTGGCACTGTGATTTCAGCTTCAGTATAATTAGTATTACAGAACCCCCTCCTACCCACTTACTGGCGCACTAACACAGCACTGCTAGGTGCTTTTTGGAAATTAGTGACTTCAATACATGGTCATGTTTGGTTCTTTACAGTAAATACTGGATTCAGTTAATTTACCATCACTTGCAATTTCAATGAAAATGTAATTCAGGGTATTGAGTACCTTTAACCATCCAAACACTTTGCAATTCATGATAGTGTACTCAAATGCTCATGGTAATTAGCAAATGTATTAATTTACTCTTATACCCTTTCAGTACATATTTCAGGATAAAACTATTTGTTACTTAAGTTTGCCTTGAATTAATTTTCACGAGCACATCACAGTAACTTCTCTGCCACTGGCTGTGGAATGCACTGCCATGAATACAATTTTTAATTAAACAGTCTCAAGGGAACAGAAGTGAGCTGAACATCCTTCTTTTTCAGTCATTGGGCTCTCACATGTGCACGTCTGTCAAGGCTTCTTGAATGTTGCAGCCAGAATTCAAACACTGCAGCATTAGCATTGCCCTTATACCAACACTACTGTACATTCCTTTATATATTGTTGCACGCTGGTTGTACACAGTAGGAAGTTGAGGGGTCTTCCTCAAGATGCCGAGTTCAAATGCACGAGACTTTCTCTGCCCACTTGAAAATGCATTTGAAGGCTGTAAAATACATGCCAAAGCTAGTAGGTATTGGAATATGGAGAAATATACAGTATGAATTTCAGTCAATCACATGGCACATATAGACAAACAAGCAGTCACACTCACATTCCCACCTATTGACAATTTAGAGTCTTCAGTGAACCTGACATGCATATGTTTTTGGAATTTGGGAGGAAGCCAGACTACCTGACTCACCCCAGACCCATGGATCTGGTTCATCATTGCCCCTACTTTTCCTGATATCAGTGGACTATGACAGCAAAATGTGAAAATATGTGTTAATCTGCACCTTTATACAGATAAGCACCAACATTATTACTTAATTGGTACATCCTTGGCCCATGTGCCACCTTGTGAAAATGGGTTAGTTTGTCATTTTTGCGTAATCCTGGTAACCAACCAAACCAACTAACCCACCAACCAACCAAACAACCAACCCACCCACCCAACCGGACCAATCAGCCAGCCAACCAACCAACCCACCGACCAACCAACCCACCCACCAGCCCAGCAACCAATCGATAATGAAATAAATTATTGCACGGTCAATGCTTGGCCGCAGTGCTTGAATGTACCAAAATGTTTGTTTTTAGTCACCTAAAATGCATCTTGCTTGAGGGTAACTCATGCTAAAAATATGTATTTTGCTACTCTCAAAAGTACCCTACTTCGACTGAGCTTGACCCTGTTTTTTTTTTTTTTTTAAATAGAAGCATGCCTGAGTGAGAGTTGAGCGCTGCGTAATAACAGCAGTGAAGAGGCCGCCGGAGTAGATTGAGAGAGAATTAATAAGCATAGACAGACAGGAATTGAGTTAAAGAGAGAGGTGGCGGTAACGATGGCAAGGTGAAAGAGAGGCTGATGAAAGATGGTGAGAGAGACCGTACAAAGCGAGACGTCACATGCCTTTTATGTTGACGCGACTAGGGGAGAGCTTTAATAGCTTTGAGTTGTCAGGTGTGATGTGCGCGGTGTGTGTTACCATACGTGAAAGAGATTCCGAGATGGTTTGCATGGGTTTGTGTGTGTGTGTGTGTGTGTTTGTGTTTGTGTGAGAGAGAGAGAGAGAGCACCGGTAAGTACGCAACAACGCTCGACAAGGATAAGAGGGAACACATTCAAAGCTAGAGAAAGAAATGGAAGATTGACTGAGAGGACAAAAAATGCCGGGACTAAAAGACCAAGAGCTGTATATGGAAAAGGAGAGCGATTATATAAAAAAGAAATGAAAGGATAGTTGGCAAGAGGGACAACGCAGGGCAATGGAGATGGGAAAAAGAAGAGCAGCACAAATCTCAACTAGCTCATGTTTAGACCGGATTTAGTTGTGTTTGACAGCCACTTTCGCCCATTATCTTCTACAATTGCAACCATATAGGACAAATAAATGTTGGACAAAGTGTAACTACGAATGGGTTCTAGCTCCCCTCATGCTTAACTGGCACACGGGAAAGTAAAATATAATAAGTCTACACACCCCTGTTTCAAATGCCAGGTTTTTGTGATATAACAAAATGAGACCTTGGGAAATTATTTTCAAACATTCTTCACTATTGTGACCTAGGACCTGCACAACTCAAATGGAAAAAATAATGAGCAGGCGAACTAAAAGTAAACAACTGAAATAATGTGGTTGCACAAGTTTACACACCCTCTTATAACTGGGATGTGGCTGTGTTCAGAATTAACCAATCCCAGTTAAACTCCTGTTAGATGGCAGTCAGCGGACATCTGCCACCATTTAAAGTGCCTCTGATTACTCTCATGTAAAGTTTAGATGTTCTAGTAGGCTTTTGTTGACATTTTGTATGCTTCCTACCAGAAGGCTAAAGGTTTTTTTGCTAACACTCACTGCTATTTTGAATTGTGCATAATCATCATCTCTATATTAGTGTTTAAAAAATACTTAACTCTGTTCAAAATTTCATATGTAGCTCGTGATAAAAGCAAAGAGTAATGGCAAGTCTATCTGCCACAGATGTACTGTAGATAGACAAAAGTTGGTGTTGATGCGGTCAATGAATGAGGCCATGGAAATGACCCTAAAATGGCCACTTAAAACCAAAATGGCCTTTTGAGCGTGCGTTCGTGACACTTCTTTGTCGACATGATCTGACATGCCTCACCAAATTCATGTTACTAAGCGAAACTGGCTTCAGTGTCACTGGCAAGACTGAATTTTTCAGGTACAACTGTATTATGTATTATACTACTTTTCACATTTTCAGCTTGACACTTTCCAGCTGATCATTTATTATTTCTCGAGGGTTATGCAAATGAAACGGACTGAAAACCTTTTACTGCTTGACGAGAATGAAGGGCTATAGATTGGCGTGAAGAGAAAAGACCTGACTTGAGTAGCAGGATGGGAATAAAGAGGAGAGGGTGGCTGCGGCGAGGAGGAACTGGAGAGAGTCATGTGTCGCGCTCATCAGTCAGACATTGTTCATCCAGCAGCGGAGGGAGGCTTGACTTTGTCACGGTGAACGATCCATGCTGGCTGCGTGCCGTCATCTCTCTATCGGCCCCATCACGGCACATTATGTTCACATCCACACAGGCGAGGGAAGCATACATTTAGTGAGCGAGAACATGCACGAGAGATGGGGGCGGTAGGTATTTAGTCAAACACACACAAACCCCATTATCTTTACTGGTATTGACACGTGTACAGTCCGCAGGAGCACTGTAGACCCATTTTCTGTTGCAATCACCGTGCAACACTGTAATGATCGTTAGCAGGCGCTTCCAGACTCATGAAAATTTTGTCGATAATCATATGAAAAGGTTGAACTGCAAATGGCAGTGGCAATATTTTCTATATTACTGTAGTAAAAACTGGGAAACACCAGTAGTCTTATTTATATACTGTATATAGTGTAGTATACTATAGTATATAGTGTATATAGTGAACGCTGATTCGCGAGTAAGTGACCAATTGAATTCAATCAATACAATTTGACTATCACTATTGTTGCTGTCATATTGTGTTGCGTTTTTTTTTTGTTTGCACGTTATTTTTAAATTTCACATAATAAAAACACCATTCAAGCCACACGTTTTTCCTCCTGTTTTTGATGGGTCAGATGCAGAGATTATTTTTCATGTACAATTTTATTTGGAACGTGTTCCTACGACTATTGCTTTTCATACAAAATGCCGTTAGAGTCAAATGACATCAATCTTATTTTTTAATCATTATTTTTACATTATATTTGTAAAAGGTCTGACGGAGGCAAATTCCGTGTGTTTTTGGACATACTTGGCAAATAAAGATGATTCTGATTCTGACGAAGCTGTGTCGTTTGTGTTTGTCTCCACAGTACTATGAAATGTCCTACGGACTCAACATTGAGATGCACAAACAGGTAAGAGAGACTACAGAGTTTATTTATTTATTTATTTTTTAAAACAATGTTGGGTTGCTGCAGGAACATTGGTATGTGTGTGCATCTGTGTCTATGGATTTACAGTGTCGGCGGGAGGAGGTAATTGTTTTTATTTTACACAAACAACAAATGCCACTTTGTCGTTTTGCGTGGGTGGGTGTTTATTTTAGATATTTTTTTCCCTCCATTTTAATTCCCCTCAATGACTGGTACGCCTCCATGTTTAAACGAGGTCTGCAAATTAGCACTTTTTTCTTTTTCTTTTTTTTTTTTTTTTACCAAATACAGTCACATATAATTAGTTAGTTTTAACATAAATTAACAAGAAGTCACCTTAAAAAACATGAATACAATTTAGTAACTGTAGTGATTACTGCAGTGGGTTCAATAGTCAGAGAATCGCAACAGCGTAATGTTCAATAATGTTCCAGTATGCTCGACTTCGGCATAACAGCTCATTGTTTGTAACATTCTGATGCAGTCAAAGGAGAGCTCCCACACTCAGCTATCACCTCGTAATCACCCATGTCATTTGTCAGTTAAGGCAATTATAGCGCAGCGACATCTAAACAGTGGCTTTCCATCTGAATATGTATAATGTTCGCTTGAATGCAACAGTTTGTGCATCACTATCAGAACTTTCAAGGCAGCTTTTTTGTTCACTATCTCGCACGTACTTAGTGAATAAAGTACATGAACTGAAAATGTCTTCAGATATTGTGATGTAAGATTGAGCCCATGTGGCCCACACCAAGTGGTCAGAATTAGTGACATCTTCAATTTGTTCGGAGAGGCCCTAAAAAAGCAGCAGATACCCACATAAATGGTTAATTTTTGTCTCTTAAACAAGCAATTTGAGATCTGGTAGGACACCCTATTTAGTTCCACTATGTAAGCAGCTTGTAACAGTGGAAAAAAATGCCTTGATGCCCACCTTTTTGCAGATATGCACAACAATTGATGTATGTTTTGGGAATGTAGGCTCCCTGTCCAATCCCGCATCCGATATGAAATACTGATAGGCACCTTCAGTATCCTGAGTTAGGAAGCATAGTTCGTGAACCCAAGCAATATTTCTCTGAACAATGCGTTTGTAAAAAAAAAAAAAAAAGAAATTGTCAGTGAACTCGGATTCCACTAAGAGGTTCCACCTTTTTTGTTCAATTGTTTTCCCTTCACTGGAGCTGTGGAAAGCCTTAAGCGCACTCTTAACTCAAGTCATTGCTCGCAAGTCAAGGCAAAAAAAAAAAAAAATCATATGAGCGAAGGCTCGCATCTCGAAAAAGTCGTAAGCACGGGCACTTGTCTGTTGACCTACCGCTGTATTTCAAAAACTCGGTTTTCAGTTACACCTGAAACGCATTTGGTGTGTGTGCATTGACAAAAGGTTTTAAAAATAAAAAACAATAAAAAATCCCATTACTTATTTCTGTTTGACTCTCACGTTTGAAGCTCTTCATGTTGCGCTGTATTCCCACAAAAACCAAGTTCCGCTCGAGTCTGCAGCCAAAGACATGGGCCGTGTTTGAAAACAGTAAGGCAATTAATTACTTTTTATGATAGATTCGTTGCACTATAGTAAAGCAAGACACATGCACAATTACAGTGACAGATGGATGGGTCGCATCGATTCCAAAAGCCGACGCCAGACACGAGGGAATGAGACTCTCAAATGGTGAGAAGGGAGCAGAAAAGCAACAAGGTCATAATTTTGGATTGTAATAGCACATTTTAAGAAAACCAGACACTTGTAGGTTTGAAACAGTCACATACTATGTTGAGTTCCTCTTGTTGCCAAGTAGAGTAAGTTAGGACAATTTTCTTCTGTGTTAGTGAATTGAAAATAAACCTCAGAAAACCACTGCAGCTGAAAGAAAACAGTATGTGTGGTCACTTTTTAGAAGAAAATTACTCCCAACAAAATAAATCACTGGGAAAGAGGGACTATCCACTCCCACAAGCTTACTGTCACATGCACACCAACCTTGATTTGGAATACAGTTTGAAAAGATCGGAAACTGCAGGCAACACTGTATGAGCAAAAATACAGATGCCTCTTAATTAATTCATTAAGGTTTGGTTAGTACATTAGGACCACACTGAAAAGAGAAAAACAATAAACTGTAAAGACTAAAGTTGGAATATGATGATTAAAATTTTTTTCTAGAGAAACATTTGGATTTTTACAAGAATAAAGCCAGCATGAACCTAAATACTACAGTCTGAGACAAGCAGCAGTTTATGATTCTTGAACTTATTCTTGAAAAAATATGATTTAACTCACTTCCGGATTTTAATCTTGTAAGATTGACTTTTTTTTCTTAAACCATTACAATTTTATTCAAGTAAAATCACGTCTTTATCCTTGCAAAATGATTCCTGTTTCTTGTAAAAAGAAAATCCAAACTTCATTCTTATAAGATTACGATTGATTTTTTTTTAAAAACAATTCTTGAAAAATATGATTTGATTCTTGTAAGGTTATACGTTTTCGTGAAAAAAAAATTTTTAGTCTTGTGAAAATTACAACTTTATTCTCAAGAGATTATGACTTCCTTGACAATGTATCTCTTTATTGTGGGGGGTATTAGGACTTTGTCTTGTAACATTACAACTTTATTCTTGTTGCGTCATGGCCCTTCATAGATTACAACTTTTTTTTTTTCTCAAATTTGTATCCTTCATTTTACATCCATTCACAGGCCGCACTCAGTTTGCAACAGAGTTCCTTTCCTACAGAGGGGACGTAACCTGAATTTGTTGGAACGCGCCGTAGTCTCAGTAACCTACGCTAACGCACTAGCAAAGTCATAATCACAATATGATGGAAAAACACCTCTCGTCAATACGTGTAACACAAATGTAAAACAGTAAGTGCGGCGGTAACTGAGCATGCCGACGTATTTTTACGCCGCTGCGCAGTGCGCAGTTAATACCCTGGCAACGATGCATGTCTGTGCCGTTCTAAACTGAGATCCCGCTGTATTTTGTTCCATGTTCACTTCCTGGAAGTCTAAGATGGAAAAAAAAAAAGCACATTTTGAAGCGACAGCGTGCATCCGGAAAAAGAAAGAGGATACTGAAGAAATGTGTAAGGGATAGCGATACATTGACGGGATGAAAGGGAAGTGCGTAAACAGGAAGGATGGAGATTAAGAGGCGATTGATAAAGACCTCTGAGAAGAGATCAAATGAGATGAAGCTAGAAAAGAAAGCAGTGGAGGGCGGAGAAACGGGGATGGGGGACAGAAAGAAAGACATCAAGAAGCTGCACTGAGAAATAATGAATCATGAATAGATTTCACAGTATCTGCTCTTATTTCCTCTCCTCCTCCTCCCTTTCTCCCGCTTCCTCTTAACATCCTGTTATCGCTCTCTCTCGCCCTCGTGCACTCATCATCATCATCATCAGCAGCAGCATCAGCGGCGTGGCCATTGCATGTTCCAGCATTAATTGTGCTGTAACATCCCCCATCGCTCTCCCTCAGTGCTCTCGCTTCTTCATCTTCTCTTCTCTTTTCTTTCGCAGTTGATTTTTAACTACGAGAAGGCACCAGATACATAAAATGCTGCATTTTCTTTCCTCACATATACTGTATTACTGTATACAAATGATACTATAGATTCCTTCTACTCTGGTGCTGCTTTTCCATGCAGTGATGTGACTCTTTGGGAAAGTTATTGCTTTTTCCCCTGCCTTCTATGCGATCTGATTTTTCCAAATTCAAACATTATAGTATACTATGGCTCAGAGAGTTCTTAGAATGTCCAGGCTGTGCGTGTTGTTACGCCCTGAGGAGCGTGGTGAATGCATTCATGCCACAAATGAGGTAGAAGGCTTTGCCGGACTTGTGTCCAGTCCGGAGTGTTCGTAGCCTACCGCAGTGCAGACTGGAAAAAGAAAGAATAAGTGTTAAGAGAGGGAACTAGATACATTATTTCCTTCCTGTCATCAGAAGCAGACTTCAAAGGGGCCCGGGCCGTGCCGAGCAACAACCACACAGACGAGGATGGAACTCAGTAGGATGTAGACCTCCACTGAGGCAGAACAATCCTAAACATGCCAGATTTCTAAATAATAATAATAATAAAAAAAGAGCTGACAGGTGATGCTGTTCCCCCTCAGTCCTACAGGTGGCACTGATGAATTCTGCAGTGTGGGTGCTTTTCTCCATCACCGATGGATCGAGTTGGCTCATTGGCCCCATCGCAAGCACTCTATCAAGGAAAAAGGAACAAAAATTCTCAATATTCACCTTTACAGCTACAATTTACATGTGAAACTATGTGAAAAAAATTGGCTCTTTGGAGTTTTGAGAAGAACCGTTCAAATTCAGCTTGATGCCTTAGTGTAAGAAATGTCTGTCTATTTATTTATTTGTAACGGTAAGCGCAGGTTTTTTTTTCTTGAAAATGACCCGATCCTGACTTTAGTCTATTGCGTAGCTTTATAAAAATATCCAACAGATGTTAAAGCTGTGACTTGTTGTAGTCAACTGGAATTGTTGTTATCAGTGTGTGCACGTATTACATTTATTGTATTATTATTGTTATTATGACAGTACAATACAATCCCAGCCAATACAAATCACTTATGACCAACTTTGTTACTCATTGAACTCAATTCCACCGTGGCATATGAATAGTAGACACTATTCATTCATTATGACATTGACAAATGAATCTGATGTAATGTCGATAATTCCTGCATAACAAATGAAATGAAGATCAACTGCCTCTCCTTGGGGTTTTCAAAGACATTGTTAACATTTCTCTTTCATTTTATATAATTTGGTTGTATTTTATCCTCAAAAGCCATTCCTTTTTTAAATTTTTTTTTTGATTTGAATGGACGAGACAGAAATGTTCTCCGTCTGCCCTTGTAAAACCTCCGCAAAAGCCCTCAGGACAATTTAACAGGTGGGAACGTGGTTCACATTACTATTAGGTTGTGTCACTTTTGCTCTCTGTCTGGAAAAATAACTTCTTACCTGCTCGCTAATTTTAACCCATTAATGACCTCACCTCAAGATAACAAATTTGCTGTTGGTTTTCATACAGTGACGAACAATATGTAAGATGGCCATAATAATCCAGTAAATACAGTACTGATAATCAGCCTGATTTTGAGCTCAATTTGAAAGTCAGCAATGACCTGATTATTCTTAGCAATTGTCCTGTTGTGTGAGGTTTGTTCAGAGTGGTCGGTCAGGGCCGACAATCCTAGTCAAGTATATAAAACGAGGCTTCGGAATTGTGACAATTCAAGGCCGTTCTCTCTGGTCTCAACCGCTGCGGCGTGTCTGCTGAATGAGCTGAAACCCCGCCCATCTCAACTGTCAACTGTCAATCAAATACCACCACTACGACCTGGAAAAATGGATGCAAATTCATCTAGTATCTTTCTCATGTATACACATAACGACATGTGGTCATCTACAAAATTAGCAACTGTGGTCTAACCCGCCTCTGGTGCACAGTTGCACGGTGCAGGATTTACGTCATTTGCGAAAATAGGGCCCTAAAGCTCCGACATTCAGTGCTAAATAGTTCTCAGTCTTTTGACATTTTCGGCAATCATCTTCAAACATGCTACAATGCATTTAGAAATCTCGGAATTCTCTTTACAAGGTCTAATATTTATGATCGCAAATCAATCTGAGTGTCGACACCAGTAAACAACAACGTCATTTAAAACGGAACAATAGCACAATAGTTTTTAAATCAGAATCAGACTCATCTTTATTTGCCAAGTATGTCCAAAACACACAAGGAATTTGTCTCCGGTAGTTGGAGCCGCTCTAGTACAACAGACAGTCAATTTACAGAACACTTTGAGGACATAAAGACATTGACAAAAAACAATTGTGCAAAAAGATGCAGAGTCCTCTAGCACTTAGAGCAGTTCGAATGACTAATATTGCAGTAGTCCGGTGCAATGACCATTGTGCAAAGGGCACTGAGACTTCAAGGAGTGTATGCGGTTTAAAGTGACGAGTAGTGGACGTCATTGGGTTTTGCAAGAGCTCATAATGTTGTGAGTGGTCCATGTGTAGACACCACACACAGAGTACATAGAGTACCAGTCCAAAGAACCGGATGTTGTGGGAAGTTGTGCTGGACAGCCGGGATGCTCGGCAGCCAGGCGCTTTCCTCTATGGACTCCCAAGGACACGCAAAGCAGCTGGCTGTCCATCCTTCCTGGTCTCCGCTTTCATTTCACCACCAGACACCACCATCACTGTGTGTCTTTGTGTCTCCACAGTCACTCAGCCGTGGCGGCTTTTTGTACACTTTTTTTTTTTTTTTTTTTCACCATAAAGTAAACGCTGCGTAGCTGTGTGTGTGTTGTACAGAATTTGGCTGGAGCTGTGACCTGAATCCTCATCTCATTCGGAAGGGAGGAGAGGTAGAGAGAGTGAGGAGGAGGAAGGATAAGGAGGAGGGAGCGAGAGATGCCGTCAATTTCATCACAAGACGTCTCTTCATAATAGGATTGGACTTCTCTCTCTCTCCACATTTTTTCCTCCTCGGTCTCACTCCCTCTCACTCCCTGTGTCACTCCCACCACCCAGCCACTTGATAATCCCTCATTTATTGTATTTTTTATTTTCCCGCTTGTGTTTAAAGGGCAAGATTAGCACGAGCTTGCGTATGTGGGTCATCTCAGCTCTAGAGCGGTCAGATGACTGCGTGTATTTATGTCGTTTATTTGCACTCTCTCTGATCACTGGTGTGTGATGACTGTCTTTGGACATGTTGCGGCGTCTGTGTGCTTTAGTTGTGTGCAGCTTTGAAAGCTCGCTCTCTGTCTGTATCGTGTGTGTGCGTGTTACTGCTCACACACACACATGCGTGTAAAAGAGCTCATTTGTGAATTATGATGCCTAGAGAGACGGAGTGGGATGGAACCCTTTAGAGGTGAGACAAATTAAAGTGGTGGGAAAAAGCAATGCGAGAAAGAAAAAGGGAAAGCGAAAAATGTGATGGGAGAGAAATTAAGTGAAGAGACAGCGGAATTCCTGTCGAGCTAACCTTTTAACGTAATGGCTTTGTCACGCTGTGAGAGGAGATTTTTTTGTGTGCGCATCTGTGTGTGTGTTAGAGAGTGCACAAATATGTCTGTATTATACTTTTGATTTCTGGAACTGAATATGTAACTATGAATCAGTAATTATTCTATAAACCCAATTAGCTCATTGTCAGAGATTAAACTACTATAATTAAGGAACATTTAACTTAAACACTATCTGGTCAACCTGTGATTTTTTTTTTTTTTCCATGTTCCCCCAAAATTTAGGAAATAGAAAGAAAACATATATTAAAATTGCAAGCAATGTTGAGTCTGCTCCTTTTGGAATAAGTGTCACAAATATGGCACAAAACATAATATAGGCTACTAGAATGAAACAAGTAATTATTCATCCCGCAATGCGGAAATTCCAAATTTACACAGCAAAATGGATAGTTTGAAAAAAAAATACACTGTACATATTTCTAACATCAGGCAATGAGAGCAGTGTGTGGTAAATGGACACTAATAAATACTATATATCCAGATTTGAATGCACATGAATAAAGAGGTACTGTATAGTGGTTGAACAGACTAGTCAACTTCACCACTCCACAAAGACGCTTAGATCTTGAAGTGGACTCCGCGCCAATCACGTGTTTTGGCATTAACAACACTGATGCCTCCCAGAAAGCAACAGGTGACGAGGGTAGTGAGTACGTGCGGCAAGCTAGCGGCAGTGCTTCAAGTGTGGAGAAACATTTTATTCAAAATGAGAAGGGTAGCACAGTCACTTGCATAATATGCAAGTCGATCCTTAAGTATAACAAAAGCACAAGTGCCGTGTACACTCATCCGAAAAGGCAGCAGCTAACGCAAGCTGATGAACAGCCTGAATCCTCACGTTCGCCGTCAATCATCAAACACCCGTGAAAAGACACGAGGATGAGCGGGGCTCGATCAACAACCTCTTTATTGTGAATAATTAACGCTTAATGTCAGCCGTAACCAAGACAAAAACTCCACTCGTCCCCACACGCCGACACACTCATCCAATCACAAATTACACTCAGGCACCTGCACAGCTTCACAGACAGTCGGAACTTCTAGTACTCTGGTCAACAATCCATGCAACACAATACATTATTGCAAAGCATTTCCTCCTCCTGTGATTTATTTTACAGTACTGTAGTGAGTAGCGACCCTTCAGTTGTATTATGTGAAATGTTGTTCGAGTTCTATAAGTTCTAAATGTCTGCGAGGTTGTGATTGGATGAGCGAGTCAGAGGGTGGGGAGAGTGTGCTTGCATTTGGAAGCAAAGGCAAACATTTGTGCGGAGAGCTCGTCGACAACTGAAAAAGTATCAATAAAGTCATCGGTTAGTCGATGTCGACGCCGCGTTGTCTTTGATTGCGTTGCAGGGGGGACGTATGCAGTCTGTCTGTGTAATCTGGTGAGCTGGCACCGTTCGGCTATGACTAATAGCTGGAGTTATAATACAGCCAGAAAGAGAGCGAGCAAGAGAGAGGAAGAAGGAGGTTTGTTAGACTGCAACCGCCACTGGAGCGCCGCAGAATTTGGGTCTCGCACTCACATGCCCTAGAAACATTCCCTGTGTGTACAACATGTGTGTATTTTTAGAGGCGTCGTCAGCTGTGGCCGTTATGTGTGCGCTCTATGTGGGATTGTCATCGTTTTTATTGGGACAACTGATAACACCACCATGATCTAATTAATGTACTGCATTCCGCCTCGTGCATTCTGGATGAAATCTTGGGCTAATGTAACATCCAATAAAGTGTTTTTTTTTTTTTTTTTTTTTTTTTTTTAATAAAGAGTCAGTATTTAGCATGCGGCCCTCTTAGAATTGCTTCCTTCTTATTATTTTTATTAGGTCATTTTGAGGGTCCTTCTCATACTCAAAAACTAATCACATTTTGCAGGTGAGTTCATCCTGGTGAAAATGTTCATAATTTCTTTACAAATGAGCTTGTACCACCCCCGGAATACATTTTTAAAATTCAGTCCCCGAAGGCAGTTTCACTCAGCAAAAATGAAATTTGTTCAGCATGTCTGTCATGAGCTGACCTACAAAAAGACTCAAAACCCCTCAAACTCCCCTACCTGAGAAGACACAGGACGTCTGATATTTTGGTTCATACTATAGCACGTCAGCTCGTGGACTTGACTCGAACAAGGATTCACATTCACAGCTATGGACAATTTAAAATCTTGACCCTAACATGTTTTTGAAAGGTGGAAGGATGTCGCCAGAGAAAACCCACGGAAGCAGGGAGGCCGGAAGTGAGATCCGAACCCAGAATAGCAAGAAATGGTAACCACTAGGTCACTGTGCTGTCCGCCATTTTAGTCATGTTGGCCATTTGGAGTTATCCTTCAAAAGTGAACTACCTCCTGTAATAGAGATGTTGTCCACTTGCTACCAAATTTAAACCACGTAAAGTCGACAGATGGGTGACAATAAATTGCAAAGAATTTTAACGGGGATGTCCTGATCACATTTTTTTTGTAACTCAGTCCGAATCACCTCATTTTAAGTCCCCATCCAATATCTCGGCAATGCATTAAGAAAAAAAGAGCGTCACCGCCATACCTCCTCTTTTCATTTTTCAATCAACTCACCCCGTAATGGAAAGGAACGTGTGCTGTCCGTTTTTGTTGTTGTTAATATATGAAGAAATTGATGCTATGCAACCAGGCTTAAAACAATTGCTGCTTGAATAAACAAGCACTTTGGTAGAATGCTAGCAATCGTGTGTACATTTTGCAGTACAAAAACTAAGCTATCGCTGTTCCATTTGGCAATATTTTGTAGCTCAGGATTATTCTGTCGCTTTGTGACATTTAAAAAAATTCAACTGAAAATTCTGTGATCGGACCAGATTTCTTCAAGATTGCGACAGTTCTAAATTTGAGTTTTTGTTTATTTGGGCGGATCATGGCAGCTAAGTCTGAAGAGGCGCCAAATGACACGAAACTCTAATAAATCACCTCCACAAGCTCTGAACTTGGACAAACGTCTTGTGTGTGATGAAATGTCCCACCCTGAAGAAATACATACAGAAATGTAGAAATGTATACATGCAGTAACTTCTCATCACAATCTTCACTTTCCTCAAACTCTGTATACTTGCACCGTGTGCGGCGTTTTTCTTTTGTAAATGTTTCTTTTTCCTGCATGGTCGGCTGCCTGTCTTCTCGGGGTTCTACCATGAATCTTGTCTTTATGTGTGTGTGTGCGTGCGTGTGCATTCGTTGCTTTCATGCTGGGAGGCTTTGCTTGCTCTGCACACAGCTCTTTGTACTGTATGTGTGCACTTCTCTGCTCTGTTTGGATTGCTTTTCTGTGTGAGCGTGCGTTTCATTTTGTGTGTTTAGCTGTATTTATATGTGCTCTGTGTGTGTGTGTGTGTGTATGTGATAGTGCTTTGGTGTGTGTGTTTTGGCGCTTGCGTTTTTTTTCGTCTTCCTCCCTATTTCCCTTCTTCTCCCTCCATAACAGCAGTGCCATCAATCAGAGGCAGGGGTGGGTGGTGAGGGGGGGTTGGAGGAGAGGAGGATGAGAAGCTGGCGTCATGCCAGGGAAGACGAGCTGGCACGCAGCCCAGAGGAGAATGAGGGGAAAAGCGAGGCAGGGGAGGTGGAAAAAAAGATGAGACGACGAGAAAGAGGGCAGGGAGGGAGAGTAAGGAGCAAGGCCAAGTGTACTGAGGGAAAACAGAGAGCAAGAAAAAGAGAGCGAATAGAAGGATGAGAGGGAGAGAAAGGAAAGGAGCAGGAGAGGAAGAAGGAGCGGATGTCACTGAACTGCTGTGAGCCTTAAACACCAATCACTGTCTGATTAGAGTGTCACTGGCTACAAATATTGACCTTTAACTAGTCACACAGGCCGAATGTGGTCCAGTTTGCAAGCAGGAGGATTAGATAAGAATCAGTGTGTGTTTGCATAAAGACTAAAGACACAACAGTTTTGAGGATATTTACACCCCAACTTCATATGAAGGGGAATGTTTTTTTCATGTTTTTGTTGTTGTTTTTTTTAGTACTGAGGACAACATCAAACAATACACTAATGTCCACCAAATGCAACAACAGCACTGTCGTCCGCCATTGTTGTGATGCTGTGATGTACATTGAACGCTTGCTTGTTTGCAGGAGATAGGAAGTTAGAACCAAGAATTGCCACAAACATTTGCAAATACTAAATACACCCCCTAAAAATGTGCAGAATTGCTTTGATATAATAGTTTAAAACAGGGGTGTCAGACACATTTTATGTCGCGGGCTATATGGTTGCCCTCCGAGGGCTGTTAGGTTTGTGAAACCATATAAATGTTTCATCAGCTTATACGTACATAACAAATTAATGGATAACCAGTTTTGCAATTAGAAGTCAAGGATAGTTATTTATTCAGCTATTGTTCAAGTTACTGTAAAAAGGGTTTGAGTAACAAAATAAATGCTTTCAATATCTCAATATTTAATATTTTGTAGCACTGTGGACGACTGGTTAGCACATCTGCCTCACAGTTCTGAGGACCAGGGGTTCAAATCCCGGCCCCGCCTGTGTGGAGTTTGCATCCCTGTTCCTGCGTGGGTTTTCTCCGGGTACTCCGGTTTCCTCCCACACCCCAAAAACATGCAGGGTAGGTTAATTGAAGACACTAAATTGCCCGTAGGTGTGAGTGTGAATGGTTGTTTGTTTATATGTGCCCTGTGAATGGCTGGCGACCAGTTCAGGGAAGTATCCCGCCTCTCGCCTGAAGATAGCTGGGATAGGCTCCAGCACACCCTCGACCCTAGTGAGGATAAGCGGAATGGAAGATGAATGAATGAATGAATCTCAATATTTATTACATACGCCAATTCTAATTTTTGTTACAGATTTTAGCATGAATTGTGGAAGTTCACACACACGAGTTGCTTCTGCGGGCCACATAAATTGATGTGGCGGGCCGGAACTGGCCCCTGGGCCTTGAGTTTGACATATGTGGTTTAAACCTCTAATTTAGTGAGCCTTGGGCAAGGGAGCGATATGCTTACAAAAACTGCAAAGTCTAGGCAGTCAAATCCTGTCTGAATGATACCTGAAACGGAAATAAAAAAAAAAAGGGAGTGGATAATAACTTTTTGGACTCCTTCTATAGTCCAACAATACTCACACTAAGACGAAAGCTGTACTGTATGTGAACATACTGTAAAGGGGTAATCTTATTAATGAGGAGAAATTTAAATTATACACTACTCACCAACAACAAATGTTTGAAGATTATGATGATGAATTAGTTGTACACAGTCATAGCAGTCTTAGTCAGTCTTTATTGTCTTCCTTATTGCCACTTCCTTCTTTACTGTGAGCTATTCTTGTTTGACGCAATAATGGCGGGATACTGTGGCCTAACCTTTTTCTTCTTTGAGCATATCCAAGAGGCTTACCTTTTGGACCTTCTTCAGGCGCTTAGGCAGTTTGCCAGAATCCTTAGAAGGAGAAGAGCTTTTGGACATTACAGAAAGAGCTTTAAAATACACTAGGCACCAACAATGACGTTTTTCAGCAAATTGTTTTAGTTATGTTCTACAGAAAAAAAATCCCAAACCGACGAGGGTTGACTACTTATGCAAGTCAGTACAGGGGTTCTCAGTTAACGGACATAACCCAAATTTGTTCCTAAGTCGGAAAGTGCCACAGTCTAACACTAACCGAGGCAAAAGCAGTCGTCACAATCACATCATGTAAGTCATATTCACAGGATTGTTTTGCCTGAAAAACACTTCTCGGCCATACAGCAGTAACTGAGCGTGTCTTTTTGTGTCGCGTAGCATGACGACGAATTCATTTGCCACTGTGCAATCAGGTTAATTTGCGCGCCGTTTGCAACCGTGAAACGTTTTATGTCAGGAACCTTAAACTTTGAATGCTCCTGTACTGAACATACTCGCAGCTCTGCAATAGCAATTTTTTTTCTTTTTCGGAAATGAACAAGTGCAACAATAACAGTTTGAACAGTCAGAATTATTATCCTATAAAAAAAGAAATGTCATTTGTTATTGCTTTGGCTCCATCGTAAGATCCTGGGAGAGGCTATTCTTTGGTGCTGGAAGTTGCCTTTGCCCCACGCTAGTTTATTTGGGGGGAGCGGGTGGGGTGGGGTGGGGTGGGGGTTGTAGAGGCGCCGGGGGCTGCACTGATATTCTTGTTTGCCTGATGCCGTTTCAATCTGTTAACACGTGTGACGTACTGCCAAATGCATCTTGCTAGCCATCACCTTCACTAGCCAGAGGCGGAGCCTCGCCATATTTGTTTGCTGAGATGTGTATACGTGTATTTAGACTCCCTTTCCCTCATCTAACATGTTCAGTGTAGAACTCGGGACCTTTTTACTGTACCCAATTAATCAGAATACATGCAGGTCCTCTGTTTTCAAGAACAACCAATTTTAATCTTTACACAGAATTCATCCATCCATCAATTTTCTTAGTGCTTTTGCTCATTAGGGTCTCTGGCTACAACCTGCACTGGTCGTCAGACGATTCACAGGGCACGTGTAGACAAACAAGGATTCGTTCTCACATTCATATGGAAAAATTTCGCTTAACATGCGGAGGCCATGCCACCTCCACACAAGGAAGGTCAGAGCCGAGAGTCGAACCCCGAACCCCAGAACTGTATGGCAGAGGTGCTCAACCACTAGGCTAAAGTGCTGCCCTGTTAAAAACAAAAGTGCAATGTAAATTGGCTCTTCTTTTTATTTTGGAATAATAATAATTACATATAATATAATACTAATAATTACATATAATTATAATAATACTAATTATTATAATTAATTATATTAACTATAATTAATTATATGTATTATTATAATAGCAAACAGACCGATTTGGAGGATTGCTTGAAAAACATTATGTAGCAGCATTTAAATGTATTGAAGAGATCATGTTGGTGTGTAATGGGTGGCCATCTACCACACATTTGCAGGCACTGCTATTTTAATGGCAATCATAGGTAAACAGGAACTCAACGTGAAATGCAATGCTGGACAAACACCTAAGCAAAGATCTCTTGCTAAGATCTCTTTTTATTGCAGTCTATTCACATACTTTTGTGAATTCAATTCCTCAGATTGATTTGACATTTTCTGGCATTTATTTGATAGCTTTTTCCCCCCTTCCAGGGCAAGTAAAAGGTGGCCGTCTAGAACAAGCCTCAACTACTGCAGGGTCAACAGTGTTAGCAGAAGCAGTCGATCACAAGGAAGGGAGCAGCCTGTGGCAGAAATAGAAAAGATGTTAGTGATTTTTCAGCCAGTGAGTGGGACGAAACCCTCACCTTTCCTTCCCGTACACGTCGAGTGTGTCGACGGGCTGTCCTTGATGGCAGGGCATCAAGTTGCTGGCACAGGACGCTAATCACGCTCAAACTCTGCAAGTTTTATTGGCAAGATGAATGCAAGCGATTTTAGTCGCTGTCCAACTGGAAGGCCCAAACACAAAGCTGAGTTTTCACAGGAAGTCCCTGCAGTGACACATTTCAACAGGTCTTCTTTTTATCTAATTTGTTCTGCATTTCTTCTTCTGGCAATATGTGACCGGTTTGAGTTCATTTAAGCGGGACACACACATACGGATGCGGCACGCTGGACGACTGGTTAGAGCGTCTGCCTCACAGTTCTGAGGACCGGGGTTCAAGCCCCGGCCCCGCCTCTGTGGAGTTTGCATGTTTTCCCCGTGCCTGCGTGGGTTTTCTCCGGGCACTCCGGTTTCCTCCCACATCCCAAAAACATGCATGATAGGTTAATTGACGACTCTAAATTGCCCGTAGGTGTGAATGTGAGTGCGACTGCTTGTTTGTTTGTATTTGCCCTGCGATTGGCTGGCAACCAGTTCAGGGTGTACCCCGCCTCCTGCCCGATGATAGCTGGGATAGACTCCAGCACGCCCGAGACCCTAGTGAGGAGAAGCGGCTCAGAAAATGGATGGATGGATGGATGGACACACATACGGATGTTTAACTTTTTTAAACTTCTCTTATTGTCATATCACAGCGTGTGTCTTCTTAGTGCTTTAAATGTGTACTCACTTCATTGGTTTATAGATTGGTAATTTCCTTACAATTACATGAACGTAATGGTAATTTTCCCTTATCTATTATTCCTAAAATACATTTTATCTAGAAAAAAACACGACATATAACATGAATACCATTCAAAAATATCTGGTCGTACAACCATTTTTCTTCGAAATGTACACTGCTGTGTACGTTGTAATTTAGTGTACCGTACAATGTTGTTTACGTGCCTGGTCCCCTAGCAGTGCCATAAACAAGTATTTGAGGGTGATGTAAAAATGCTACGGCAAAGTAGCAGTGTTTTCTGCATTTACATTAACCGTCATTCATTGTTCATACAATGTGAGTGTAGCCTCCGAGGTGTAGCGCGTCCAAATTCGTTCTTGACACACAAAAACTCACCTACTCATACTCTCTCGGAGCGCATGCCAACCGCACAGATTCTGTTTATCGAACTCGGCTCGAAAGTGGGCAGCATAACATAACAGTCACCTCTTAATTAAGCACGTCAACCCTGCGGCCCACTCCAGGCACAGCCATGTAATAGTTGGATTGAGTGTAAATTGATTAGTCATGCCTGGAGAATAGGACGAGGGGATGATGTACAGCACTAATGTCAAACTCATGGCTCGGGGCCAGATCCGGCCCGCCACATCATTTTATTTGGCCCGCGAAAGCCAATGAAGTGTGTCAACTTCATGTTTCTTGCTAAAATACCAAAACAGCAGATTTTCTTCACTTTTGTTAATGGTGATATATCGAAAGCATTTTTTTGTTACCAGTCCCCCTTTTAAAATAATTTGAATAATTGAACAAACTATTTTTACAGGGTTCTGATTTCAAAACTAGTTATCCATCAATTTGTTGTGTATATGTAATGATAGTAGGTGATCATACATTTATATGGGTTCACAGTATATGTTCAATAGCGCCTTTTTTACAGACTGAGGCAAGTATCCGCTCTTGAGTACTCACGGATACTGATACCACTAGTACTTCTGGTACATTAGATTTCAATTAAGACAATGACAGCTAATTGTGAATAGAATAGTGAGGGAACACTGCTTCGGCAAACGTCCACCACTCCAAGAAACGGCACAACCTGCTTGTCAAACACAAACACAAACACAACACACAAACGACAAAAATACTGTTTAGAGTTCATTACTTTTAGATAAAATGTTTCAGTACGTTACGATGTCTCATTTTTTTGTATTAAACAAACCCTTAAAAAAACCCTCATTTTTTGTATTAAACATCAAATGCAATGCTCTATTTTTTTTTTCCTTGCCACCAGCTCATTTCCCCACATGACCATAAACTATACAGACATCATTATCTGCAGCCATTGTTTACTTTTTAAAAATATGCCCAAATGTATATCCTTCCTTCCCACCTGTCTTACTTTTCTTTCCACCTGTCCAAGATTTCCTACGATGCATTTTGACAGCCATCATAAAGCTGACAGCCATGTGTAAATTTTGCACTGTGGTTTTACTAGGTGGGTAGAGAGGAAGCAGGGAAAACACTGGAGATAGCAAAGTAAGCTCTGGGGAGTGTTTTCACTCTGGGTGTTATTCTGGTCCATCGGGTCAGGTGCTGGTGTGAAAACAGACTTCCTCATGTAAGACCGCTCTCTTTTTTTGATGTCATGGCAATCCGCCGCTATGCATTACCTTTCAAACACAGCATAATAGCACAATGACCAGTCTGGAAAAGTTGAGTATGCTTAAGGAAATTGACAAACCGACCCCAAAAGTGGTGCACATTTAGAACCGAACTAAAAGACCACCATGTGCCAGTGGCATGCAAATGGGGCGGCGGAGGGCACGGTGACCCTGGGTGTCCACCTTTCGGAGCCTCCAAACGGGTTTGACTGGGCATACAGTAGCTACGTTCTCTTTATACTTGACAGTTAAAAATAAAATTATATTTAAATTAACTAACTACACTAACTTTCGTAAATTTTATGTCATATTGTAGTAGTATTGCCTCCCGTAGCTGTCACTTTTGTAAGCATGTTTTGCATATCCTTCCTCTACCAAGCCGCAGTACCAGAAACATTTTTGTTGTACCTTGAAACTGGTAACCAGCCCATGTCTAGTCCAGGGTGATGTTCGCCTTTTCGCCTGAAGTCAGATGGAATAAGTTCCAACTCCCCGTCAACCTGAAGCAGTATAGAAAATGGCTGGGTGGATGGAGATATTCATTCACTTTCCATTTTTAGGAAAGGAAAAACAATATTTTGTAATTAAAGCAACTTGGAAGCCAGCCAGCGTCTTGGAACAGATGTGTCCAACTTCGCAGGTTCCACTATATTTTACGATTACAATTAAGGTTCTTCATTAAATTGCATTAGCTTTGTCAACACTTTGACACGCACTTACTTCGTAACTTTCGTGGAGAAAAAAAGCAAGGTGGTTGTCTACTTTTTCCGGCCCAAGGTTGACAGCAAAAGGCAACAGTCAATCAAACTGTGTTGTGAAGGTTGTGTTTTTATGTATTTCAAATAATCCTGCAGACAATGGCACTGAACGACCTCCTGATGTTGTGATTCAAACACTAACTTGTTGAATATTATTTTGTATATAAGAATGACTTGGCACAAAGCACTTAAAAGCTCTTTGTTTTTTTTAAAACTTGCATTGCCGCTGGCGTGAATACTTTACATTCTTAATGTTGACAAGTCGTTTCACATCCTCGTCGTCCTTTTTCACAACCACGCTTGTGCTTAAAACCGCCCCTTAAACCATTGGATGTACCTTTTGAAAATCAACTGAGACATTTCATTTTTGAACATGTGTGTGTTCATGTGTGCGTGTTTCCCTTGCACACATTCCAGGTTGTATTATTATGCATTAATGAGACACTGGTTGTATAAACATATTCTGGGTGTGATGATCATTAAATCAGTGTGTGAGCGTGCTATCAGTGTGTGTGTGTGTGTTTGTCTGTCTGTCCGTCTGTATACAGCATGTGTGTGTGTGTGTGTGTGTGTGTGTGTGTGTGTTTTTCAGGCTATGCCCTTAAGATAATTCTTGCTTTCTCCTTGCCTCGTTAATTTTCTTACAAGCTTATTTTTTTCATTTTATTTTTCAAGAGAAGAATAACACAAAGGGAATTGTTTCTGTTAAATGAAAATCTGTTGATTTTTGTTTTCTCACTTACACTTTTTTAAAAAATCTCAACTACACTTCAAGCCCCTCACTCTCTCTCTCTCTCTCTCTCTCTCTATCTATCTCTCTCTCTGCAGTTGGCAGCTTATCTGCCCTCAGGTGTTTATCGACCCATCCCCCCTTTCTTTGTATCTATTCCTGCCTCCATCCGCTCATCCCTCCATCCATCCAGCCTGTGCCAGCACTCCCTGGTGGCTGTGCTTTGGCAGGCCTGTGGACAGGCATCTCTGTGCGTGTTTGTGACACCTGGCTTGGTGCGCACTCGGTTTCAGCCGAGCTCACTTTTATTGTAGCGCAAAGCCCCGCTGGCTTATTGGCTGCTTTCACTCCACCACACTGCTCCTCCAATATTCACCCCCCACCCTGAAAAGAACAAAAAACTGTTTTTATCTGTTGCTGCATCCCAATTATAGTGTTTGATAACCTGTTTTATATGATGCCATCCATCCATTGTCTTCCGCTTATCCGAGGTCTGGTTGCGGGGGCAGCAGCCTCAGCAAGGAAGCCCAGACTTCTTTCTCCCCAGCCACTTCCTCTCGCTCTTCCGAGGGGATCTCAAGGCGTTCCCAGGCCAACTGAAGGACGTAGTCTCTCCAGCGTCTCCTGGGTTGTCCCCGGGGTCTCCTCCCGAAGAAGGGAGGAGACCAGGGAAGCGTCCGGGAGGCATCCGAATCAGATGCCCTAGCCACCTCATCTGGCTCCTCTCGATGTGGAGGAGCGGCTCTACTCTGAGATCCTCCCGGATGACCGAGCTTCTCACCCTATCTCTAAGGGAGAGGCCGGACACCCTGCGGAGGAAACTCATTTCGGCCACTTGTATCCGGGATCTTGTTCTTTCGGTCCACAGGTCGTGACCATAAGTGAGGGTAGGAACGTAGATCGACCAGTAAATTGAGAGCTTCGCTTTTCGGCTTAGCTCCTTCTTTACCACAACGGACGCTGAACCGATCCGACTGTCGATCTCCCGTTCCATTCTTCCCTCACTCGTGAACAAGACCCCAAGATACTTGAACTCCTCCCCTTGGGGCAGGATCTCATCCCCGACCCGGAGAGGGCACTCCACCCTTTTCCAACTGAGGACCATGGTCTCAGATTCGGAGGTGCTGATTTTCAACACAGCCGCTTCACACTCGGCTGCGAACCGCTCCATTGAGAGTTGGAGATCACAGCTTGATGAACCTAACAGAACCACATAATCTTCAAAAAGCAGAGATGCAATTCTGAGGCCACCAAACCGGACACCCTCTTCGCCTTGGCTGCGCCTAGAAGTTCTGTCCATAAAAGTTATGAACAGTATCGGTGACAAAGGGCAGCCTTGGCGTGTGTGACAACAACGACAATGAACCGACAAGAACTGAAAGAAACCAGGGAACTAAATACAAACAGATTGACGAGACAACGAGGAACACCTGGACAAGACACGAGTGGCTGGAGAGAGCTGATTGGTCGACACAAAGTAGACGAGAACAGGTGGACACAACAACCTAATGAGCACACGACAAACATGGAACACAGGAAAACATGGAACAAAACTAAACACAACCCAAACCAAAACACAGACCATGACACTCGGGTTCTGATCGTGGGGGCCCTTCCTCCCAATCATGCCCTTCCAGGTCTCACTGTCATTGCCCACATGAGCATTGAAGTCACCCAACAGAACGATGACGTTTGGTGCATAGGCACAAACAACAGTCGGGACCCGTCCCCCCACCCGAAGGCGGAGGGAGGCTACCCTCTCGTCCACCGGGGCGAACCCCAACGTACAGGCGCCGAGCCGGGGGGCAATAAGTATACCCACACCTGCTCTGCGCCTCTCACCGTGGGCAACTCCAGAGTGGAAAAGAGTCCAACCCTCTCAAGAGGACTGGTACCAGAGCCCAAGCCATGTGTGGAGGCGAGCCCGACTATATCTAGTCAAAACTTCTCAACCTCACACACAAGCTCGGGCTCCTTCCCTCCCAGAGAGGTGACATTCCACGTCCCAAGAGCCAGCTTCTGTAGCCGGGGATCGGATTGCCAAGGTCCCCGCCTTCAGCCACCGCCCAGCTCATACTGCACCCGACCCCTATGGCCCCTCCCACAGGTGGTGAGCCCATGGGAAGGGGGACCCACGTTACCCTTTCGGGCTGTGCCCGGCCGGGCCCCATAGGTGCAGGCCAGGCGCTCCCCTTCGCGCCCCACCTCCAGGCCTGGCTCCAGAGGGGTACCCCGGTGACCCGTGTCCGAGCAAGGGAAACCTAGATCCATATATTTTGTTCTTCATAGGGGTTTTTGGAGCCATGCTTTGTCTGGTCCCTCACCTTGGACCTGTTTGCCATGGGTGACCCTACCAGGGGCGTGAAACCCCAGACAACTTAGCTCCTAGGATCATTGGGACACACAAACCCCTCAACCACCATAAGGTGACGGGTCAAGGATGGTACCGTTGCACAAAATATGAAGAAAGTTTAGTGCTGTGTGCACACAAAAAAAATAAAGAAATTGTCCCCACAGAGAAAACCACAAACAGACACACTTGACAGAGCAAAATCCCTTTTTTTCCCTGTCATTACACTGAACAAAAATCTCATGTATGTGTTATTGGTGCACGAGAAATTAGGGCACATGCCTGGAGTGCAGAAATAAATAAAAAGTATTTTTGCTTTTTTTCAGAGCTTCACCTTTCGTGACCATACTATATCGCAGATTTTCTGTTAAACATTTTAATTTGTTCATGTTGAAATATGTTTAGAATAGGTATATACAGTGGACCCTTGCTGTTCACGTGGCTAGGGACCAGGTCAGACCACGAATCGTGAGATTCCACGTAAAATTCTCGAATAAGCGGGTATAATTTGCCAACAAGCATTTTTGGGATTGAAAGAAAAAAACTAGTTCGTGGGGGATAAAGATGGAGCCCAACCGTAAAAAGTGAATATCTGTGAATAATAGCCATTAAAAAAATTTTTTTTAAAAACCCGCAAATAAGCTGGGGATCGAGTCGGAAAAAGCACAAATAAGCATTTCTGTGTGTCATGGGATAGGTTCCATTAAAAAAAAAAAAGGCCACAAATAAGTCAATCTGCAAATGTATGTGCAAATGTTCACTGTGTTTCAAACCCTTCAAGTTTTCCCTTTAAATGTGTGCCAGGCGATCAACTGGCACGTCTACTAAGAGACAGCGTTTGCTTCGTTCAGTGTGCAAGAAGAGGCGAGGGGGGAAAAAAGCAGGAATACATAGATGGTGAAAAAAAAATTCATGCTATCTCTTCACAGTTCAATACTATATAGTTCTGTCTCAGTTCTCAGTCAGCACGTTTTCAGCAATTGTCTTCAAACATGTTTTTAGAAATAAATCTATGATTTTAATTTACAGGGACTTTAAGTAAAGCTCGTAGAAGTACCTTAATGTATTTAATGCCTTTATAAATGACTTGCCTTGCCAAAGCTAAAGTCTTCACAGTTGCTTACATGACGTAGCTCCAGCCCCATTTCCGTGTCTTCAATCAGAGTTTGGCAACGAGCTGATTGAATTGTTTCCAGATTGTGAGAGCATTTGCCAAATAGGAGAACGCTCGCTCGTTCCCAGATGTTGTTGATTCAAACACACACACCCTTTGTTAGCCTCTGTTCAGATCATTATCAAGAGAATACAGCATGGGCTGTACACACGCGTAATCATGTGAGTCTCTTGTGCCTTGTTTTGTTTCCAGCTTTAATGGAGTTGAAACGGACAGAAAAAGTTATCTAAGCACAAAGTGGCGAGCGAGTCTGAAAAACGGGCAGTTTAATTTTCACATTCTCATATGTTTCTCCACACATCGAGCATTGGCATCCATCTTGACTTGATCAACTTCTTCCATAGTTTGACCATGTGACAATTTCACACTATTTTCCCTCAGGTTTTTTCCGTATTGTAGCTACAAATCACAACTATAGAGGAACAACCATTAACACTCACATTTACATTCTTTGGCCAATCTAGAGTCTTCGGTAACCCTAATTTAGGAATTTGGGAGAAAGCCAGAGTACCAGGAGAAAACCCATGCAAGAACGGGTAGAACATGCAAACTCCGCACAACAAAACCGAGGCCGAGATCCAAACCCAGAACATCAGAACTGTGAGACAGACATGGTTACCACTATTTCACCACGCTACCCATTGTTATTATTCCGAGGTTGGACAAATCGGCTTCATTCTCAAACGCAGCATATTTTTGAAGACATTCATTCGGGTGAAAAGGTTACGTTACACTGAGTCAAACTGCTCAGTGTTTTTCTGCAACTGCTACCAAATTTGAGCCACGTGTACTAAACAGATGGGTAAAATTTAGATTTTCCATTACCCATCATATGTCACTTACTAGGCCATGCCCCTTAAAGGCACGCACATAACCCTCCAGTTATTGTTGTTGTAACTCAGCTTTTCTGGTATATTATAAAAATTATTTATCCATCCACCCATCCATTCATTTTCTTTACCGCTTATCCTCACTAGGGTCGTGGGCTGCTGGAGCCAATTGCAGGGCACATAGAAACAATATAGTACCATTATTCTTAATTTAACAAAAATCATTTGAAATGGGAACATTGATTTTAAATACTTATGAGCCAAGGTAAGACCCATTCAGGTTACAAAATATTACCTTTACTGATGCATAAATAAATGTGCATCACACACCAATAAATGTATGATGTAATGAGGTTGTGTCCTTGCAACAGTGCGATGGCAGCCACGATTAGAGTGGCTGTGACTGACAGGCCGGCTCATCATACAGATGAGTGTGTTTGTGTGGCGACGATGCGTTTCCAGCCTCAGCTCACCGCACTTTATCGCTCCCCCCACACCCCCCTTTCCTCTCCTCCTCTTTACACCCCCCAGTGGTAGGAAGAAGGATGATCTCGAAAATTAAAGCGAGAAAGTAATGAAGAGAGAGAACGATAATGGAGAAATTAAAAAGAAGAGCAGCAAAAGGTGGTGGTGGGGTGGGGGACAAAACAGAAAAAGATGAGTGAAAGCAGAAGCCGAGGCGGCCGAGGGACGGGGGAGCAGTGAGGAAGAGGAGGGTGAATGGCGTAATAATGGCTTCGTGTGAGAGCTGTTGTTGGAAAAGAGACGGGCTGAGTGAGGAAGGGAACAAAATGAGGCTGAGGGCACTCAGACAGATAGAATTAGACACACAGCAGAGGCTTTGTGTGTCTGTGTATGTATGTTTGTGTGCAGCTGGATGCTAACCAGGTTTGTGTATGCGCAGGACCACAATGTTAAAATGTTTTAAGGCCAACAGATTGCCTTTTCGGATGCTTTCTCAAAAATAGTCTACTTAAATTATCACCAAATGAACTGACTGACAAGTGGCGTATACTTTATTCAGAACGTCTGCATTATCTATTTCTGTATCCATCCATCCATTTTCTGAACCGCTTCTCCTCACTAGGGTGGCAGGCGTGCTGGAGCCTATCCCAGCGTTCATCGAGCAGGAGGCGGGGTACACCCTGAACTGGTTGCCAGCCATTCGCAGGGCACATATAAACAAACAACCATTCGCACTCACAGTCAAACCTACGGGCAATTTAGAGTTGTCAATTAACTTACCATGCATATTTTTGGGATGTGGGAGGAAACCGGAGTGCCCGGAGAAAACCCACGCAGGCACGGGGAGAACATGCAAACTCCACACAGCAGGGGCCAGGGATTGAACCCGGGTCCTCAGAACTGTGAGGCAGACGCTCTAACCAGTCGTCCACCGTGCCCTCTATTTCTGCAGTGGAAATAAAAAGTCTACACATCCTTGTTCAAATGCCAGATATTTGTGATCTAAAAAATGGAGACAAAGATATAGCATTTCCAAACTTTTTTGACGATTGATGAGACCTGAAGCACCCCCTTTATAACTGGCGATGTAGCTGTGTTCAAAATCACATTTAACAATGGAAATGGGACTCTGCACACACGTGCCACCATTTAAGGTGCCTCTGATGAACCCCAAATAATACATTTCAGCTGTTCTAATAGGCTTTTCCAGACATTATTTTTGCTTTCTAGCAGAAGCCTGAAGGTTTTATGCTAACACTGATTTTGAACTGTTCATTATTCCCTCCACCTTGACTAAGGTCTCAGTTCCAGTTGAAGAAAAACAACTGTTTTTCAAAGCATGACGCTGCCGCCACTGTGTTTTACTGGAGATATGGCGTCCTTTTGGTGAGGAGCGGTCTTGTTTGCGGCAAACTTACATTTTGGAATTATGGTCAGAAAGTTGGTTTGGTTTCATTGAACCATAACACATTTTCCCACATGTGCTTGGGACATTTTATGTGTAGGTTGTGTAGACTTTTTATATCTACTGTGTATCATATTAAAGCTATAAAAATGTATAAAAATGTATCTTTTTTTTAAATAAATATTGTAAGTACTATTAGTATACTTTGTATTTGTTTTACAAATAAAAACATTTAATTTTCTACCAAAACACTTGTACAACACACTACAAGATAACAAATTAAATGTTAAATGTATGTCAAATTGTTTACATTGCTAATGTTAGATATAAATGATTATATAAATATAATATACATTTCTTTATTTACAATAAATCAACTTAACAATTATTTAATTAGATGAATTTAATATATATATATATATATTTAAAAATTAATAAGTAAAATGTAATCAACCACTCTTGATGATACGAATGTAAATTTCCGGTGGGCCAAATTAAAGAATAGAGCCACATGTGACCCGTAGCCATTCTTTGCCCATTCCTGCATTAGATTGTGCAGGTGTACCAAATCAGTTGTCCAGTGGATAAGGGGCTTTGAGAAAGACGCCTGTGATTAATGAAGGTGATGCTGAAAGCCGCTCCCAAGCACGTTCGTCCTCCGACACAACCTCATTAGAAGCTTGCTTCTTTGCTGCGGCGAAGGCTTAATGTGTTGTAAATGCGGATCATATGCTCTGTGTTCATTGTGCACTTTGCCATATGTGATGTGATCAAGTAGCTCTCTCTCTCTCTCTCTCTCTCTCTCTCTCTCTCTCTCTTTCTCTTTCTCGCTCTCTCTCTCTCTCTCCATTTCCTCCCTTCACAGGCGGAGATTGTCAAGCGTCTCAGTGCCATCTGCGCTCAGATCATCCCTTTTCTCTCGCAAGAGGTGAGTGCGGCCCTTGCCAGACACATATGCACATCTTACCTGGATTCATTGGATTTCAGCTAGATAAATATAGAGCAAAAAAGTGCAGAAAAATGTGTTTGGTCGATTATTTCTTTGTTGTAACATTTGCTTCCTGGTATTCTTACAACAAATGGCAACGTCAAGCAGTTTATTCCATTGCTGACATTTATCTACTGTCAAAACCTCGAGCCGCCTCGTGATCACCAACAATGACTGTGGACACTTACTTGGAATAAGGCATAAACATACAATGATGCCTTCAGATGTGAGTTTACTTTGTTTTGTGACCACGTTCATATCTCAGAACACTTGTGTCACAAATCAACTTTCCCCATTGAAATTAAGATAAATGCAATTAATTCATTCCAGCCCCCCAAAATATTTTTTTTTTAATAGGAAAAAAATGCACTCAGTATTATTGAGGAAAAATAGCACCCTATAATATTTTACTTAATAATAACAGAGGTCTAAAATATTTCAATAAAATAACAAAAAGTGAAGAAGTTTTTGTCACACTGTATCAATTGAATGGCCATTGTGCTGCTCCTTCTGGTGTGCCTGCCTTGGCCCCCTAGGGGCAGTATAAGACAGACAGACGAATATACTGTTTATCGAGCTATTACATCTCCTCCCAGCCCATCAGTACGGCACTATTATTAGTCATTATTTGCAGAGGGTGCGGAATATATCGCTGGTGTCGGGGCAAAAGCACCTATGTCCAAATTAGGTAACTGTTATATTTGTTTTTACAAATTGATACTATTTGTCAATCCCCGTGTGGGTATGTTATTTTCATAAATTACTGACCAATACAAAGTGCAAATTGATGTCAACCCGCTGTTGTGAAGGTTGCTGCCGCCATCTAGCGGTGGGAGTCTGAAGCGCACTAGTATCTCCAATTTTAGCTTGTAACTCAAGAGAGAAAAAAGCCAAGCAACAGCTCATACCTCGAAAAACTAGTAAATCAAACCATTTGTACCTCAAGGCACCACTATAAAAACCTTTTAATAATGATGCACATGCTGTGTCACATCTTTCTAAAGAAAAATACATTATTAGGCCACATGTAGCACCATGAAGTTGAACTCAATGTGGTGGCAAGTGAATGGAAATACAGCATATTAATAATTAATTGCTTAAATCCACCTGCATTTTAAAGTGTCCATTTGATTAGATTTTTTTTATTTAAAAAAAAAAATATATATATATATATATATATATATATATATATATATATATATACTTTTTGTCCTTCTGGCATTTTTGTCCCATAGTATGTAGTCAAGGGACCTTCAAATAAGGTATGTAGCAAACAACAAGTGAGTTAAATGATTCGCTTTCTCTAACTGCGGCTGAGAGAAGTTTGGAGAAAGGTCAAGTGTATAGCCGACCAATCTTTAGTCCTTGCTTATTATGCACTTCTACATTCGCCCACTTGTTCAACTCCTTTTTTCCTTGGCCTGCTTCAAGTTCATACAGTTTGGTTTGCAGAACATTGTGTGGGGCTTTGTGAGGATTTGTGCCTGAGAACAGCAGTAGCCGGTAGCGGAGTATCACCTGCTCAACTCCCGCATTTCCACTCTTTGTAGCGTGAAAAGCTATTTCCACTTCAGCTGTGGCTTCTTCAGATGCTTCTGAGCAATTAGAGCAGGTCTGCAACCTTTAACAACGCCAGAGTGACTTCTGCGGTGTACCCTCACTCTCGCTTCCCAGTGCAACATTAACTTTGGATGCTCTTGGCAATCCAAGACAAGAAATGTTGCAAAAACTCCTTTCCTTCTCTTCACAGAGAACGCAAAACATTGCTCCCGCTGAGATTCACGGTGTTTGGAAAACTCTTGTATTTTTGGCCCTGAAAAAGATGGGATCGTATTCAGACCGCAAGTTCAGAACACGATCCACCCACTAAGCGATCTCTGGAGGCTAGTGCCGTCCAGAACTACAGGTGGCTGGCAACGTCCTCAAAGCCGCACTGTAAACAGAGACGGAGTCCACTTCTTTCTGGTTCTACTTCCTAAAACAAAAACGTTATGTTAGGACAACTTATGCGGGGTGAAAATGTGAACTCTGTGCCCTCGTTAAGGGGATCTTTTTGCCGATTGTAATGGTGTATACAGTTCTGGTCAAACGTTTTCGTACACTCATCACGGACATTAATGTCATTAAATTGGGACTTTCATATGATTATACAGTGTAATGGATGGTACTATTCAAACATTTTTGGTTGCTTAGAAATCTCTTTATTCTTTTTAAAGAAAAGCACTTTTTTTTTTTTTTTTAAATGAAGACACTTTAAATTAATCAGAAATACAAGTCAAGACGTTGTTAATGTGGTAAAAATTTCTCGGTAGGCATCCAAAGGCAATGGGGCCGCAACTGCCCGAGTGGAGTTCATCCATTTTGCAGAGCATAATTGGCAGTCGATTAACAAAGTGTTGTCATCCGCGTTTACCTTTAAGTATCGGTGTCGTAATATTGGAGCAGTTTTAGGAGTCCAAATATTAGTACAGATGAGCTGTATCAGCATCAATACTGAACAGTAGTCTATTATACAATGGTGTGTTTTCACGGAAAACATTACATTCTAACTGCAAACCTTTGAACAGTAGCATACAGCTTTCAGCATTTTGTAAAAATATGAATTGGGCACACGCTAGAATTTAAACTGTTTTTTTTTAATCCACACAAATAAATTTGAACATTAATGTCTTTAAATAAGGGGAATGTCTTTTAACTTGACAAGACCAAGTCCTATTTACTTCTCATGAGTGATGACGATTGACTGCAGCTGGTAGTTAAAAAGGATTTGTTTGACAACACTTTTTGGGTCACACAATACTCAGAGCAATGGGGAAAATCAAAAGAAACTCTGAGAGAGGATAGGATAGTTCTTGGGAAAGTCTTTTGGAGCCATTTCTAAACAACTCCAGATCCAATGGCATCAGTTCAAACCATTTGGAAGTCATTTGGAAGTGTGTGTCACCAAATCTATTGAGGGCCTGAGCACCAGGCGGTGGTGAAGGCGCTATTGGAATCGCTGTAATTATTGTATTATGTTTATGACCAAGACTTGCCTTTTGGCAGGCCTGCCTCAACATGCCTAAAAACTTTGTGAAAATGTATGCATTTTAGCAGTCTTGCTTTGATTTCAAATAATCAGGCAAACAAGAGGACCTTTACGTCAGTTTCATAAATGCGTAGATTAACCACATGGGGGCAACAGGACCTCACTAGCGCAATGGGATTTAGTCACAAATTAGCCTCTTTAAGGTCAAAAGGCGCTGGCATTTACCAGTCTGCCTCAGGCATGTGTGACGCTGCAAACAATGTAAGGTGAAAATGTGTATGTAGGTCCGTGTGTGTGTGTGTGTGCGCGCGCATCTGCGTGCCCAGAATACAAATCTGCAGACATGTTTTTTTGGTCCCAGTGTGAGCTTGCACTGATGAATGTGCATCCTGCTGACAGGGAGGTCACAGCTCTGTCAGTTTAATCAATATTGACACAGTGTGTGTGTGTGTGTGTGTGTGCGTGTGCATGTGTGCGACCGATTACATTGGGACATTGTATAAACACACCAGGATTTGAGTCTAGTGCAGCTTTGAGCATGTATGCCAGCACCTACATGGGTATACATTTATTGGGGTACTTAAGTGATAATTAAGATGCGGTGGTAATTTTCAATTGAGATCAATTATGGTTGGAATAAATTGGAATGGAATGTTATATTGCGATTCCGAGAGGAGCTTTCGTAATGCTTGGTGCCGGGGCCTTAATAAATCACTAATATAACATGTTAAAACCTAAAACACGGCATATGATACCGTAAGGTCCGTCACACACCGAGCGACACGGCCGACTGCAACTAAACTGGACAATCACGAAAAAAAATACAGTCGCTGACACATGCGCATACTGCACAGCAGGTGATTTTGAGGTGCCACATATACTACGTTATTATTTTTTATTGAAGCACAAACAATGTGGCCGTGATTGTCAAGAAAAAGCAGATTGCCCTGGTCGCTTTCGCTACCGTGTATTACGTAATACAAAAAAAGGAAACGGTTCGAGAAATAAAGGAAAGAGTGGATATTTGAGAATCTCGGCTCCATTCATTGCCTGTACGCGCCCATTTTGATGACAGCGACGCCCCACGCTTCGCTTTTTCAGCCACAGCTAAAGTACACGTGAAATTGCATGCAGAGAATCCATTCTCTGATTGTGAAGTGTACCTGCATTCTGAAACATGCATTGACATATACATCTCTCTATTTATGTGACATTTTGTGTATGTGGGTATAGCATCAGCAACAGGTGGTGCAAGCAGTGGAGCGAGCCAAACAGGTCACCATGGCTGAACTCAATGCCATCATCGGGGTGAGTCACCTCGCCGCACAAACACAATAACGACACCCCAGAATGTTGAGCTTGCGCTTGAGATTTTTCGTCAAAACATTTAGAAGCATATGGTTTTTATCACCATACACATTGAAAACGTTGGCGAGCTTACACTTCATTTCCAAAACTCTTCGAATTCTACTACAAGTGTTCTTCTTCTTCAAGTGTGCATGTGGTGTTTGTCACCTGTACCATACTGACTTTGATCCTTTATCAGCATATAAACCTGATTCTGAATCATAGTTTGCAAAAAATGTCACAAAAAGTACATATTGAAGAAATATCACACGGGAGGCAGTGATGTTATAGGTACTGTTTTGTTTTTGTTTTTTAATCACAGGTATGATTCGGTCGTAGTGCTGAAGTTCTACAAGAGCAATGTATTCATGAACAGTCATAAATAACAATAAATATTTGCTTGTTTACAAACACAAATATTAGCAAACAGTGGCGTTAGCCGCTGAGTTAGCATTAGCATGACTTGTCTAAGAGCGTTGCCTGATTTCATATACTTTATACTTTACCGTTTATTTAATCTTTCAAATTTAGCACAGTTGTTAACAATACTTTCTCTGGTGTGTAAAATTTAGAAGACATTTTCATTTTACAGGGGCTTTAAGTAATAGATTCCTCATTTCTTTCCTTGTTTTTTGTGTGAGTTTTTGCAGCTATCGCTGTTGTTTTTTCTTATAGTCCTCCATCATTCTTTTCTTGTCATTCTCTCGCCTTCTCTTCCCTTAATCGACATCCCTCCGTTGCATTCCTCACCGCACGACATCAATCACCTTGTCTCCCCACGCACCTCTTTGTTTTATTCTTCACACATTAATCGTTTTATCATCTCACATTGTGGAACCTCGCCCGACCTGATCGTAATCTCCACATCTTTTTCCCCTTCCTTCGTGTTTGCTGATGATTCAATTTCCTGCTTTTCCGTCTTTATTTTTGATTCACCGTGTCGACCTCTTAATCCCCTAATCTCTCTACCATGCTATCAACTTCCCTCCTTATGATTTCCTCTCTCCCACTTCACTGTGACCGCCTTCTTTCCTTCCTTCCTAATCATCTCCCCTGCCCTTTCCTCTGCCCACACCCCTTCTCTTGCCCCTGTGGCCACAGCAGCAGCAGCTCCAGCACCTGTCCCATCACGCCCCGGGTATCCCCCTCACGCCGCACCCGTCCGGCTTGTCTCTGGGCGCGGGCGGCTCCGGGCTCCTGGCGCTAACGGGGGCCTTAGGGGTGTCTGCTCACCTCGCCGCCAAGGATGAGCGAAACCACCTTGACCCAGAACATCTCAGAGGTATTGAAGCAGTGCAGCATGTATGTCATGATCTTTATTAGCTTGACTGTAAACATATACCATTCTTCATCAACGAGCAGGATTCTGTTTTCATGACTCGAGTTTGAATTTCATACAGTAGATGTTACTGCCAATCAAAATGCTAGGTTACATCACATGATCTTTCACAGGAAAAAAAATCTGGGTACCAAGCAAGATCCAGCAAACATTGATCCAATAGTCTACCTCTGTCCACTCTCTGGCGCATATCTGGTGTTATCATGTGTTAGCTGCTTCAGTGGCACAATTTGTCAGCTCATCCACGGTTGCAGGAAGTAGGGGTATATAAACCTTGCTCTAGAAAGAAAGAAGTCACAAGCAGTTAGGTCGGGTGACGTTGCAGGCCACTTGCCGAACACTTGATCGTCTTATCCAGCACAGCCCATCAGTCTGTTTGGCAGGTGCTCATTAAGAAATGCGAGACAGCGAGATGCCAATGTGGCAGTGTGCCATCTTACTGAAAAAGCTAGTCACCACCGTCAGCAGTTAGTTGTGGAAACATCCAATTGATTTGCAGTGTTGTAAGACTAAAAATCAAATCAAATACAATTGCTAGGGAATCTATGGACGCCATGTTTATCAATAAATTTGAATTAGCATCATGCTGCTCCTTCTGGTTTGCACGCGTTTGCCACCTGGGGGCAGTATAACACAGATATACAGATACACTTGGAGACGGTCACAGATCCTCAGTGAGATGCAATAGTGTTAGTTGTTTTTGGTAGAGGCTAAAGAATATATGCCTGTGAGTGTTGTTATATTTATGTCAAAATGTGTTGCGCCACCGTTTGTGTGCAAATATCCGTTGCTTAAGAGGTTATAACACCACGACACAGATGCTGTTTGTTAGCCCTTCTGTGGTGTTTTGCATTGTTTGTCCGCACTAAGCTAAAGAGACAGGCAAGGCTTTGTGGTTGTTTTAAATTCACAACGTGTGATTCTTTGAGAGTAAACTTCAACTGTCCACAATCAAAACTTAAAGAGACGGCTCTATCATTGAGCAGCTTGCTTTGTGGACCTCATTTGAACTATTATAAATTGCTGGCACTGCATGGACAGAAGCTCGTAAGCATGAACTTTCTTTCACCTCCCCAGCAGAGCTGATCTGTTTCAGGCTCAGTGCCAAGAGGCTCATGAATAAATCCAGGGCTGGGAAGATGTTTTTGTTGTTTTTGTTTTTTAAAAAAAGGGAAGAGAAAAATAACTGTTTGTGTTCATTCAGTATTTGCACATCACGCATCTTGGCGTAATGTGGCGTAATAGGGTTTTTAACAAGAGGAGTGGTCATAACCTTGTCTGACTGCTGCTGCCATCATCAGCACTGATGTCAACCGTTTTTTTCCTCATCCCACTTATCTGACTTTTTCTCTCTTTTCATGCTTTCCCTGCCCAATCCCAGAGGGGGCACCCAGCAGGGTAAGTAGCTGTGTGTGTGTGTGTGTGTGTGTGTGTGTTGTGTGTGTGTGAGAGAGAGAGAGACATTGATAAAGCAAGTGAAATACACAAGCGCAGCAAAGTATGTGTTGCAACAGCTGGTCATCGCTCCTCCACACCGGTGACTCCTGCTGAAAGTAAATTTTCTCCAGCATGCACAGTCTGTAATGGTGTGCTCACCTGCCACGGCCCAGCTCCATACATCACAGAATTGTTTTTATTTTATTTTTTTCGTGGAACGTCTCTACTTGTGTATTGTGGAAATCACCGCTGTATACAGGAAATCTGATCGTTTTTACAGTATACTTACTGTACTGTAATGCCCGCTCGTGTGGGAAAGGAGAGCTACAGTCGATGATGCACTTCAGATTATTGAACGCTGGGAGAACAGTTAAAAAAAAAACTCATGAGCTGCTATCAGCCACAGCTCACGCCCGTACACCCACACGCACGGTCTCGCCTGCCAGGCCCCCCACAGACAGCACAAAATGTACAGTATTACCATTATATAGTCACGGAATTTACAAGCCCCAATTTCAATGATGTTGGGACCGTGTGTAAAATGTAAATAAAAAAAGAATACAATGATTTGATTTGATTTGCAAATGCTTTTCAACCTATATTCAATTGAATACACTACCTACAAAGATGTATGTGTAAGATATTTAATGTTCAAACTAATGAACATTGTTTTTTTCGTTTTGTTTTTGTTTGTCCTGATTTTGAAATTAATGCCTGCAACACGTTCGAAAAAAGCTTGGACAGGGGCATGTTTACCACTCAATCTCAATTTTGTTGCTGTCAAGAAAATCGGCCGTATGATGGCTCATATCTCGAAAAAAAAAAAAAAGTTGGGCCGCTCGTATCTCAAGGCACCATTGTATTCCCCTTCAGATTTTGGCTAAAATAATGCCGAGCCCGCAATTGTGTTTTTGACTAAAAAACACAATTGCACAAACACAAAAGTCTTGTGTGAGAAATGCCTTTGCTCTGCTTTTTATGTCGAAACAAAAAAGCCTGTCGCTCCCTTGACATGGAGCTGCAGTCCAACTCTGAGCACAAGTTAATTGCTAAGTATACAGTGTCGACTTTAAAGCAGCAAAAGAAACATTTCTCTCGGGAAGCAGCGAGCGGAGAGATCAATTAACATTTGGCACCAGTGAAACTCTTTCACTTGTACATGGAGAGCAGTTGAGCTCCATTGTGTTATTTATTCCTCCTCTCCTCCTTCCTGTCCTCCCTGTGAGCTCTTTCCTCTGCTATGTTGCACCTCCCCACCGGGGGGACAGAGATAGAGGGGCCCCTCACTGAACCAACCCCGGCTGCCCAAACAACCCGACGCTTTGATCAGCTCTTCTGAGAGCGCTGTATTGTAAATATGCCTGCGCAGCCTAACAGCCTCATAATGAGAGCTGTATTTCACTCGAGGTCTGACGTGTGAAGGCCACATAACTAATTACCTATTGTGGGCTTCTTTTCAAGCTGCCCTGTTTACATTTACCCCTCAGGTTGTGCATTTGTCAGTGCAGTAAATTCCTGTGTTTATCTGATAAAGAAGGCACATCTTCATCACTGATCTTTACTTTCTAAGCGTACAGGGATCATGGTTGTTAACTAGCAGCCAAAACCGGCTCCTGGAGGTGTTTTTCCAGGGATTTAACATACTCAAAAACGTAACAAGTTTTGCAAACTAATCTGAAAATCTCTGTACTGTATTTATGGGTCCAGAACTGTACATGACTTTCAACTAGTGCGTTGAATAGACACGAAACCGGGCACACATTACAGTGGTTCTCAAACCTAAACCCACCCAAAAAAAGAATACTCAGTTTTACAAACACCGCCATTATGACCAACATTAAAATGCAATAGTCTCGTAGGCCTAATTGTTACATAAAAAAAAAGACAGGGATTATTTCTAAAAAGTATATTTATTATTATTGTAAGCCACTGTAACATTTTGCACAGTTTTAACATTAACACTGCACTTAAATGTAGGAACATAAAAAAATAGTACTTATTTATTCAAATATGTTGCACACAAGTCACATTTGTAGAAGAAAAAGGAAAATCTTTACAAGAAACATTTGTTTTTAAAACACAGGTTTTCAAGGGGAATTAAACTATATATTTTGTCTCCAAAAGTTGCATATTCAAAAAAAAAAAGGTAATTTTGTACCTTTTCAACTAAAATGTTTGCATTTAAGAAAATCATATTCATTTGAAAAATTAGAGGGCAAAAAAAGTCATTTTAAAAACTGTAAAGCCCTGATTTTGGAAGAAAAGAGGATACATTTGTTGCAAAAAAATAATCTGATATTTTCAAGAAAAAAAGTATATTTTGTCAAGAAAATAATGTTTTTTTCCAAGAAAGGTTTTTCAAAATAGCTTGTCTCATTTAAAAAATATAAACAAAATATTGTCTTGATCTTATTCTGAGAGAAAAGTATAAAGAATGCCATTTTAGTTTGAAGGTGCCATTTGAGAAAAAGAAAATCAGCACCCCTTGCCGTCAGCTTCATTGATCAGTGAGAAATTTGATGTTATTGTCTATTATGACGGGACACATGAAACAATCTCAAAAAGCTGTGCGCAACTATGAACAGGAAGTCGTCCATTTAGGTTTAAACCAAGTTGGGCCTATTCCACGGTTCGCACTTGAACCAACTCCTCCAAGGTATTCCATTTAAATGAGCCCAGATATAAATTAGGGGTACTAAACAGATGGGCCATAACCCTTAACACCCACACTCAACCAACCAAGCCCTCCCTGACATGCGTGCCGGTGGTGAGAGCCCGTTGAACGCTGCTCTGCACCTTGAATTTCCTGTTGTTTTCTCCCTCTTCAGAGTAAGTCGGCGTCGTCGACGGACAGTCAACCCCCGGATGAGCGTCAGGGCCCATCGGGCGGTTACGCCCCTTCGCAGGGAGGAACGGAGGCCAAGAGGAGACGCTGCGACGAAAAAGAGACCCTCGCGCCGCACTCTTATGTACGTGCCCGTGTTCTATGCAGACTGTAGGAACAATACTGTTACATTGTTAGCATTTGTATTTCTAACATATAAAAATGGCGCAATGTATTGGTACTGAAATAATAACCTCATCTCAATTTGCTAAAAAATGTGCTTACTCGGTATGAAATCTGGGCCTAAGCTATTATTCTATTGTATGAATGGCAAGAGGTGGATCATACGCCACAGGTTAATTGTACCTTCTGCCATCTCGTGGAAGAGCAATTCATTTTTCGGCCTGTCACTATACGTTACTGGCATACACAAATGAGCAAAGATACCATTTTTATTTATTTGCTAGTTCATTATTAATTATTTCACAACAAAAGAAGCCACAGAAGTACAGTAAACATATTCACGGTATAGCCCTTGCCCTTTTGGGGCAAACTATTGTCTATTATTTGCTGAAAATCTCTTCAACAGTAGTCGCTGTTTTTGAGGAATGTTATTTTGTTTTTGAGTAAATTACTTTGGCGCCATCTGGTGGAATATTGGTGTTGTTTGGTTTAATTCCTTGCTAGCGTTATTTAGTAGTAAGTTTCTGCTTTGTTCCACTGAATGCAGCTACTAGCAGCACATGTGGTCTGCTATGCCATTATCATTTGCCTGTGTTCCCTAATATTTATTACTGTGTGTAAATGCCAAAACGAACGTTTAATGACCTGTTTGTGCAAAGAGGTAGTACGCATATTTGGTTGCCCATGTGTGATGTCACGTCAGTTTGTGCTAGCGTGTCATTTAGGATAGTATGCTAGCTAATAATGATGATCATGTAAAGTTGGTTTGCGTTGAATAATTTTGCTACAAAATACAGCCATTTATGTAACATGGGTACATGATTGTGTACATGCTTTATACATGGTGTAGGCGCTTTATGATCCTCTCTGTTTTAAGTACTGTGCCACCATCTTGTGGCATCTATATGCAATTACAAAACCCTTTTAGTGGGGGGGTGTCAATTATTGGAGGATTTTTGCGAATTGCAAGCACGCGGCTGTGTGAGTGAGAAATTTCTCAGGACAGTGTAGTCCATGTGGAGGTAGTGCCGGTGGGGCCGGGGGCCAATTAGAGTTGTGTTTGGGTTGGATGAACTATGCGTTGTCAGCAGAGGCATGGCCAAGGCAGATAGCTGTAATGAATTTGATGGTTGTGTGTACACGTGCATGTGTGTGTGTGTGTGTGTGTGTGTGTGTTAGCAGTGTGCGAGCGTGATTGATTGACAGCGTCCAGCTTCAAATCACGACCACGGCGGCGGTCCAAGTGCATCATAGTTTTTTTTTATTTTATTTTTTGTCAAGACGCATTACAACTCTCATTTCTCTCCTGTTTGCTTGTACTTCTTACATCACTTCTCCTTTTTTCATTTTTCTTCCTCGTTTCTCATGGTCTTACTTTTTTTTGTCATTCCCCTGTCCACTCTTATTTTTTTGTTTGTTCCAATTTGATGACTGCAGAAATTGCCTGTGCATTAATTAGGTGCTGATGTCACTTGTCACTGACGTCAATGAGGAATATCAGGCCCTGATGGTATCAGTTGCCATGGTGACTAAGTGCCATCATTCTCACCCCAGAAAGTATGAAGCGATACGGAGAGAGAGAGAGAGCGAGAGAGAGAGAGAGAGCGTGGAAGATGTCTAGTGGAAAGTAGACAAAAAATGCGGGACTGATGGAGAAAGAGCAACTGTGTGTGTAGGTGTGCGTACAGGCAATCAATAGTGTGCTTGTGTGACAGCAGATGCTTGGTGCAGAGTGTCTCTGTTGACAAAGGCTGCATGGTGGACTGACAGTGGAGGGACGCAAAGTATGGCTGGCGATATTGACTTACTGATCAGTTTGTGTGCGTGTGTGTGTGCGTGTGTGTGCATTCATAAGCTCGTTTCGGTCTTTGCGATTAAAGCTTTCTGTGAACACCCAAGTCTCTCTTGTGCCTGTGGGGAAAAGTAATACAAAATATTGGTGTGTTTTTTGTTTTTTTTTCTTACTTGCAGGAAAGTGATGGAGACAAAAGTGAGGACAATCTGGTCGTGGACGTGTCCAATGAGGTCGGTTCCCTGTCTCAGTGTTTATCAACCTTTACTGAGCCAAGGCACACATTTTACATGAGAAAATTAATAAATTACGATAGAGTCAAAAGCTTAATGTATTTAGGTAGTTCAATTTAAAAAGTTTCACTTTTAAACTCATAAAGATGCACTACACACGCTCAGAGTGAAATATTTCATGGTTTTTTTTTTGTTTTTTTTTTACTATATATATGTATAGTTTTGATGATTATAGCAGACAGCAAACGAAAACCCAAAATTCACCATCTTTGGAAAGTTGAATATTATATAATAAACAATTAACAAAAAGAAATACGGGAAAATTATTTTTAATGTAGACATTTGGTAGGAATTTGCCCTCTGAAAATTATTTTCCCAAGTGTTTAATGAATCTGTATAATGTATGCGTACTGAAATAAATGGACGTTTCTACCATATTTTAATGTATTGAGCTGTTGAGCGGTACGGTGGCCGACTGGTTAGAGCGTCAGCCTCACAGTTCTGAGGACCCGGGTTCAATCCCCGGCCTCACCTGTGTGGAGTTTGCGTGTTCTCCCCGTGCCTGCGGGGTTTTTCTCCGGGCACTCCGGTTTCCTCCCACATCCCTAAAACATGCGTTAATTGGAGACTCTAAATTGCCCGTAGGCATGACTGTGAGTGCGAATGGTTGTTTGTTTCTATGTGCCCTATGTGCCCGATTGGCCCTATGTGCCCGATTGGCAGGCAACCAGTTCAGGGTGTACCCCGCCTCCTGCCCGATGACAGCTGGGATAGGCTCCAGCACGCCTGCGACCCTTGTGAGGAGAAGCGGCTCAGATAATGGATGGATGGAGATGTACCTGTATACCTGTACATAACTGTACAGTATGTAGGTATCCCTCTACATGAAAATGCTTTTGCAACGCAACATTCCTATAAAAGGTCCCTATAAACTCCTAACCAGAAGGCCGTTTAAGCCTGAAGAAAGTTATTTCTGGCAAAAATCATTAAATCAATGGTAAATCCAGTAAATCACTCATCTCTATCATATGCACAGATAAAGTTGTAATAGAATATTACAACTTTAATACGGGCGCAATCTGCTCATCTCCAAAAGCCTCAGTTTTAGGGTAACCCAAAAAATGGCATGTTTGTTGATTCTATTATCTTTAAAACATGGCACGATTATCTCTTATTTCCCATTCATCTAACCCTACAGACACTTCACTTTATCCTCTGCAGATTCCTTCACGTGTATTTGGTGTTCATTTTGCTCGTATGAGGGCACAATTGACAGCCCGGATGGACGCACGTAAACCTTACGACACTGTGTCACAGGCCACATGCGATGAAAAAAACGCATGTGTGTCAATCCTCTGTCATCAATCATCTGTGTGTGCCAATCATTCGCTCTTATTTAATCAAGCCTATCATTGGCCGATTGTGTTTCCGTCCCACTCCCCTTTTCTTTTGACCTTCAGAAGTCTAAATGTGAACGTTTACGATCGGGCGTCACCGGTCATGTGATTTTCTTAGAGCTCAAGCCATGTATACTGTAAACATATTTTGTAATGGCATGACAAATAAGCCTGGTTAGGGGTGTAATGGAATTCTAGAGCGCGGTCATATTAGTCATTTATCCTTATTGTTTTTTCCATACACCACTTGAATACATTTCTGAAAGTGCTAATTAATTCAATCATTAATTCATATGGCACAAATTGTAGGGATTGTTCCATGAAATTAAAAATGATAGATCTCCACATGGCTGGGGAGAGGGAAGTCCCTGCTAAAGCTACTGGCCCCACGACCCGACCTTGGATAAGCGGTAGAAAATGGGTGGACCTTCATCGTTGTTGCTTCCTTTAAACTCCTTCTCTCTTTATAACCCACATTACCCACCGATCCCCCTTTTCTCATTACAGTTTGCTTCATCCAACTAATTTTTAAAATGCATCCTGCAGTGAGCAAAATGTTGTTGTTTTTTTTTATCTAAAACTTGTATTTGTCTCAATAAAACACAAGTGCTCCCTTGTTGGCAACCAGCACAGAAGCAGAAAATTGTGTCTAATAACTGGGAGGGGGGCAGGGCTTCTCTGTGTGTACTATAGTTGCTGACCCGGTAAGAAGTGCCAAGTCAAGCACAAGGCGGTCTAGAGGAGGCAGTGGCATTTGCGGCTTAAAATGATGGACGCAGCCTGGAAGGGCTAACATCATCTTCAGCTATGCTCGAAGGGCGAGATGTGCTGATTCGCCATGCATCATAATAGATGCTGAGTCGCCTGAAATTCTGTTGTGGTCGCTATGGTGCTAACATGTTTTATATGTGAGGTACATGGAAGCCAGTTATACAGCCTTATATAAATGATGAATCGAATGCCCAAGTTGCATTCATTGTTCCATTTTGTCTGTGTTGAATTAATATAGACCAATTTGGCTGAGAATATTCATTTAAAAAATGTCATCGCGGTCATGTTTAATTTAGCTTAAAATGGTAAAGATACACAAAGGAATGAAAAAAGCACAAAAATGTCCCACTGAAAAGACACATTTTGATCCTACATTTATCTTTACATAAACTAATGCAATATCTTAATATAAAGATTAAATAGCAATTTCAATGTTTATTTTTCATATTTGTCCACCAGAGGGTGCTACATTTCGCATTTTAAGCGTGAAGCAAAATTCCACACCTTTTACTGTTTTCATCAAGGATGCAGAATGTGACTATATATTTTTATAGCAGATTTTGGGAAGGTGGGTAAATCAATGGTAAATCCAGTAAATCACTCATCTCTATCATATGCACAGATAAAGTTGTAATAGAATATTACAACTTTAATACGGGCGCAATCTGCTCATCTCCAAAAGCCTCAGTTTTAGGGTAACCCAAAAAATGGCATGTTTGTTGATTCTATTATCTTTAAAACATGGCACGATTATCTCTTACCACAGAGAACAGTAATGTTAACAAGCCTGCCAAATTTGAATGAATAGAACAACTTACTAAGTATATAAAAACAGATTTCAAAACTTGAAAATAACGTTATAGAACTGTTCTCTATATTGGTGCATCCAGCAGACGCATTTTCGGGGTGTAGCTATCGTTAGCTTGCTAACTGCAGGCTGGAGTGGTAAATGGGGCTCGTTATGGAAGCTAAGCATAGCTAACACTCAACTGAGCAGCCAAACGAAATGACGTCTCTTTGTCCTTATATGCTGTAGTGGGGGAGGGAACTCGCGCTAGAAAGTATACGTCCCAGCCCTGTGATGTCACGGGGCTGTGTTGTAGCCCTGGCCGCAAAATCAGGAAACAACAATCCAGTTATCCAACTGTTCTAAGTCTTTGCATATGTTTTCAGAACTTATCTTTAAACATATTTAATATATTTAGAAACAAAACACAGATAACTGCTTAGATCCCCTTTAAAGGTTAAACTTTCCTTAATAAAAAATGCTGTCGCCAAAACACTTCTTTTTAGTTTAAGATGGCTTGCTTTAACCAGGATCGCTCGCAGTATCGTGGCCGTGGTCTGTTTTGTGCTAGTCTTAGTGCCATAAAATGCTTGAATCCACGCTGACTGGCTGGGAACATCTGATTCTAGTAGCCAGCTGGTTAGCTTCTAGTTAGCTGTAGCTGGCTAGCTCTCGCCAATCATCTGCCACGATGTGTTGAATGAATCTTGCACAACACTATCCAGTTCATCTGCCGCGGTTGCAGTCTGCCATGAAGAGCCGTGCAGCTCCTCTGGCATTGCCATCGGATGCTTTGTTCTGTGGAGATTATCCTCTCGGGGGAGATGACTCCGTGATCCATGTGAGTTGTACAGTAACTAACTGTACAAATGCGCATATGCACAAGCAATGGAAGTAAATGCGGCGTGGCAGGATAGCAGCTCTTGTCAGAATCAAGTACTATGTTATTCTTTGATTCATTTTGATTCAAAGGCAAAAATTTTGATTCAGGATTTGTTTTTTCAGGTGGGCTTGCGATTCAATTAGAATCACCACAGATTCGTTCGTAGCGCTACTGAAAACATACAATAATAAACAATAGAATGTAAAGAATTTAACAGTTTGTGCATCGTACTAATTCAATGGGCATGGTGCTGCTCATTCTGGTGTGCACATCTTGGCTATCAAGGGGCAGTATAATACATACAGACATTAAACGTAGATTTTATGATAAAACACAGAAAAAGACTGTGCGTTGTGACCGTTTGTGTTCAAATATAAGTTGCTTAAATGTTTATAATTACCACAACGTTGATGCTTGTTTCGTTAGCATGGGCTTGTGTCAATAACTGTCTGCATTCTCTTCTAATTCAGGACCCCAACTCCCCTGTAGGCAGTCCACCTCATTCTCCCCGTGGGAACGGTTTGGACCGGGCTCCTGCCTTAAGGAAAGAGCTCCCGGGCTCCTCGGGTCCTGCAGAGACCCCGTCCACCCCGAACCCGTGTAGCCCCGCTCCAGGCAAAGCCAAGGATCCCTCACAGGCAAGATACTGCTTTTTGGCAGTAACACATCCTAAACTTTCTACGATAAATACACTCAATCGTCACAACATTACGTACACCCACACACACAGTTTGCTACACAGTTTTCGAAGAGTAACCAACTTTGAACAACAAAAATAACAAAATAACAGGCCAATTACTACATGTTTAGAGATATGAATATGAAAATAACTTCCACACAGAACTCCCCCTGCACATGTCACTTCAGAACGTGGGCAGGTTAAAAGTATTTTGTTGTTCATAAATATTTGTAATATAAAATAAGACAACCTTTATTAGTCCCACAATGGGGACATTTGCATTGTTTCAGCTTCAATTGTGGATATAGGAAATATAAATGTGCAATTTAAATAGCATGCACGAGAAGACGTAATAAAAAATAGAAACCAAAACTATTGTCCATACAGAAACTATCCAATTCAGTCTACCAGCAATGTTATTTATTTGTTTGCAAAATAGAGTGCTGAGTTTTAATTTTGATGCTTGAGATCTGATTAATCTGCTTTAATAGACTCATGTTTTTTGTTTGTTTGTTTTTTTGTTTGTTTTTGTTACCAGGGTTGAAAATAGAATTGGCAAACGTGAATTCATCCATAGACAGAAATTTTTTTAATGATGCAACGTCAAAATCTCACATACTGGTACTTTGATTCAGCCTGCAACTGCATCCTTCATTACAAGGTTGATGTAATAAAAACGTAAAATGAAGTCATAATTTATTAATGATTATGACTGTCAGACGGAAATATTCTTGCCAAAATTTGAAAATATGGAAATTCAGACAAATTTGGACAAATTGTTCTGGAAGTGAATTTTTATTGTTGGCAGCCCTGCTTCTGTATGTGTTCAAATAATAATGTCGTGCTGAAGCAGCATGTGGCTCATTACTCAAGATTATTTTGTATTCTGTTCCAAGTACCTGTAAACATTGACATGCTTGTGATCGTGACGTGTTTCATGTTTAGTATAAGTTTGGCAGAAGCTACCATGCTGTTCAGTAGACCTTTTACTGTATACTGCATTCTGTGCATGTACTCTATACAATTTCTCCATATGTCTGTTCCTCACTAATTTCAAAAGACTACCTGTCTCCACATACTGTAAGTGATATCCCCAAATTGCCCATGTGTTCCCATTCCTATTTGTTATTCGTTTGACCCAGATGGATAAGTCGCAGTCGCCCTTGTCCAAGTCCAGCACCCCGTCGCCATCCCACCGTGAGGCCCTCACCCCGGGAGCTCCTGGAGCGCCCGGTCCCAGCACATCCTGCCTTCGCCTGGTCAGCAAAGCGGCGTCTGCGGCTGACCCCCTAGGTGAGACCCCTTGCCTTTTGCCTTACAACTTTTTTTTACTTATTACAGGTGCATCTCAATAAATAAGAATATAAGAATAAGCTTAAGATTGTCTTTATTGAAGGTGAATATGGTGTAAAACTGAATTTATTTCAGTAGTTCAATTAAAAAAATGAAACGCGTATAATTTATAGTTTCACAACACAAAGAGTGAAAAATTGCAGTGTTTATTTTTACAGTTTTGATGATTGTAGCTTCCAGCAAACAAAAAAACCCAAATACACCATTACATACGAAGTTATCAAGCTTTATTTTGAATATTTAAATCAAGTAGGCATTGTCCTTCAGAAAAGTATTTTCTTATGTGTTTAATGAATCTGTATATGTGTATAACTGCTGAAATAAATGGCTAATGTTGTAAGATGAGTTTGAAATAATGTGTGTTTGGGATACAATTTTGGGATATACATATGGGTTAAACAATAAACATGGCCAATTATAATTTGTTGTTTTTTTTGGGGGGGGAGGCATCAATTACTTAGCTAGTACTTTACTGTATTTCAAAAGAGTGCTTGTGTGTCATGTCTCGATGTCCTCCCTTTTTTCCTCTCCTCTCCTTCTCCTCTTCACTTTCCCAGCACTCCGCAGCCCCATGTCTGTGCCCTCCGGTTCATACCCGGCTCATTTTGGCGTGGTGTCCCACGCAGGACTCAACGGGGAGCTGGCCAGTCCCGGAGGTTTCGGCGGGCCTCTAACTCTCTCGCCCCAAATCAGCGCAGCGGCCAGCGCCTACGCCCGAAGCCCAATGGTGAGCCGCGTTAACCGTCCGTGTCCGAGTTTGATTCACATCGTGTCCGATGTGATCCGCTCAAAAGTAGATATCGTGTGTAGTGCTCTTTTACTTGTGACTGATGAGATGATTTGCAATGGCTCACGTGCATGACACAACACTAATGGGTACAGTAACGTCTCCTATAAACACGTGGTGTCTTTCCACCCACTTTTATCAATCTAATTCCTATTTTTTTCTTTTATCCTGAAACCCACCAGGTGGCTTATGACTCTCGGTCTCACCTGAGGGCCCCGCTGTCATCCTCTCTGCCTGGCTCATCTGGCGGCAAGCCGTGAGTTGTTTTTTTTTTTGCTCACACCTACACAATCATCAAGAGTTGACTCAAAAATATCCATCCATCCATCCATTCTCAGAGCCGCTTCTCCTCACTAGGGTCGCGGGCGTGCTGGAGCCTATCCCAGCTATCATCGGCCATTCGCACTCACATTCACACCTATGGGCAATTTTAGAGTCGTCAATTAACCTACCATGCATGTTTTTGGGATGTGGATGGAAACCGGAGTGTCCAGAGAAAACCCACACAGGCACAGGGAGAACGTGCAAACTCCACCCAGTTGGGCCGGGGATTGAACCCCGGTCCTCAGAACTGTGAGGCAGACGCTCTAACCAGTCGTCCACCGTACTGCACTCCAAAATATATCTTTCACAATACTCTAAATACTGTATGGCAACCAGCGTATCGCATGCCTTGAGATACGAGTGACACGACAACCACAGACCTTTGCCTTCCGCTAGCTTAATGCTAATACAAAATGCAAACTGCCATAGACAGACTAACGAATAGTATTGCTAGTTGCTGTGTTTTATCCATTCAAGCAACGGCTATTTGAACACAAATGGTGAAGCAAGAAGGACAATATACAGTAAGAATACTCAAAGGCGTATTTTATTTATCTCCAGCAAAAAATTACTAATATTTATTAATCTAATGAGTCACTTACAGTAGTTGTGAAAGTCTTCTTTGTTTGTGTCTTTGTGACTGTATTATACTTCCCCCTGGTGGTGAATGCGCACACAGCAGAAGGAGCAGTACAAAGTCTATTGAACTGAAGCAAAACATGTTATATAAGATAACACAAACTGTTATGTGATTATGCTATAACTTATTACTGTATGTTTTTATATGGTACAATACTAGTGTCTTTTTAATTAAAAGACATAATACAATGATTTGTTGGTGATTTTAGGCGGACTGTAACAGATGAGTGGCATTTGCATAAATTTCAATAGAGAGCATGGTCACCAAACAAATTCTACTTGTAAGTCAAGGTACCACTGCATAATACATTACATGCATATGCGCTTCCTAATTACTTGCAAGGAATCAACTTGAAAGACAGCCAATGGTGTTTCCCAACAAACGTCTTTCTCGTTTTTTTTCTAATTTTTCGGTCGTGATTCACGTCACTTGCCCCAGACGAGCACCTGCTTCAGTATCGATCCTCCATTAGCGCTGTCACCTTGACTCCGCATTGTGAAGCATTGTGCCATTATGCTGCCCACTGCAACAACATGTCACTGATGTGTGTACGTGCTAGTGCAAAAACCTGCAGGCTCTTGAATTTAATATTTCTGGATTAATTAATATTGCTGCAAATACTGACTCTATTACAGCGTTTCATAGTCCATCAACGCCTCCTGGCTGTTTGTCACATACAGGGCTTACTCGTTCCACGTGAGCGCAGACGGACAGATGCAGCCGGTGCCCTTTCCCCCCGACGCCCTGCTGGGCCCGGGCATCCCTCGCCACGCCCGGCAGATCCACAGCCTGAGCCACGGCGAGGTGGTGTGCGCCGTCACCTATCAGCACGTCCACGCGTCACGTCTACACGGGGGGCAAAGGCTGCGTCAAGGTCTGGGACATCAGCCAGCCGGGCAGCAAGAGTCCCATGGCCCAGCTCGACTGTCTGGTCAGTCCTTTTGAACGGCTTTACACTTACATATCAGTTTAATAAAACAATGAATTAGACATAGAAATATAAAATAATAATGGATAAAATATTTTCCTTCCTTTAAAACCCGTTTCGTGACCTCCCATGCCTATTTGACTCAAATAGCTGTCAATGGCAGTGAATGAGTTTTTAATGTGTACGTAAACAAACAAACAAATGAAAATGTTTCTGCAAAATGAATACACATAACCATGTTCTGAAAATAATTTTAAAAAGCTAATAAACATATAATGAGAATAATTATATATAATAATGAGAAAAAATATGAGAATAATAAATACACATATTTCCTTCATTGTATTTTAAAAAATAGATTTTACATTTTACTTAATTATACAAATCATACACAACATAAAAAAGTGCATTTGTAAAATAATGTAAATATGAAATCAGTGTTATTTTCTTTCTTTATTTTCTTAATCTATAATAAATGACATGCTAAAAATATAAACATGTCTATATCATATCGTAGAAATTTATAAATAAAGTAAAAAGAAATTTTAGACCTTTAAATTTAAATTTTTAATTTAAATTAATTAAATACAGTTACATTTTTACATTTTAGCTTATAATATCATTTCCACAACATGGACAAATATGTGCTCATAAAATAATATAAAATAAATAACAAATTTGTTTTAGTAAATTAAATATTTTAGTTTGTAATTTCTATAGAACATGCGCAAAAGCATGTCTATGAATCAGAATCCAATTCAATAATATCTAATAAATTAAATGCTAAAAATATATATATGTCAATATCAAATATTAAAAGATAATTAAATTGTAATAATTTGAATTATTAGAAAGAACATTTTCCTTTTTACATTTTATTTCATAACGTAATTTCTATAACATGTACAACAGTGTGTTCAAATAATAATAATAGTAAAATAAATAAAGTAAATAATAAGTGTAATATAACACAAACAAAAAAGTGTATACCGTAAATAATATACATTATACAATCTATAATCTTTTGCATGTAAAAATCAATAATATATATAGAATGTAATGGCCGAAGAATTTGATTACGGAGATTCAAAAGTCAGTTTTCTTACCATAGTTTTGTCCTTCTCTGGTCCCAGCAGAACCGCGACAACTACATCCGCTCCTGTAAGATCCTACCCGACGGCCGCACGCTGATCGTGGGCGGCGAGGCCAGCACGCTGTCCATCTGGGACCTGGCCACGCCCACCCCTCGCATCAAAGCCGAGCTGACGTCGTCGGCGCCCGCCTGCTACGCTCTGGCCATCTCGCCCGACAACAAGGTGTGCTTCTCCTGCTGCAGCGACGGAAACATCGTCGTCTGGGACCTGCACAACCAGACGCTCGTCAGGTAACACCAGACGTGGATGTGGTTAACTAAAAAAAAAAAAAAAAAAAAAAAGGAATGTGTGGTGAGGGCAGGTTGAAAATAAAGTTTTTCTGACAAACTAAAGCAAGGTATACAATCGTTACAATTTTTAACATTTGAACCATTTTTTTAAATGTGAGAGACACCGCACCTGTCACTGAAAGACTTGGCTGTACTTCTTACTGCTTTACAGTGTGTGATGGTACTGCGCAATATGCACAAAGGTTTATATCCCGAATGTACTTTTCCTCATAATTACATTAAATTATTGGCAATGTGTAACTTTTCTCTATTTAAAATACAATAAAACACAAATATCCAGTGGAAAAATACCATTCAAAATATCTGGTAGTAGAGCCAGTTTTCAAGGAATGTAGACTATTGTTGTGTACATTGCAATGTAGGGCTTAAGCAGAAAAGTGAAGAAAGAAAAGGGCCAACAGTGGAAGCTTCAAAAGGTGTATAGCATGTTTTTTTTTTGTTTTTTCCCCCCTCCATATTGAACGTGTTTGTGTTGTTGCCTCAGACAATTCCAGGGCCACACGGACGGAGCGAGCTGCATCGACATCTCCAACGACGGCACCAAGCTGTGGACGGGCGGACTGGACAACACGGTGCGCTGCTGGGACCTGAGGGAGGGACGGCAGCTGCAGCAGCACGACTTCACCTCACAGGTACGCGCGTATACATTCATTACATGAATCAGTCTCTATCAGTTATTGATATTGGTCAGTTATCTATCTTTGGCCCAAATGTGTCCCACATTGCTTTGGTTTGCTTTGGTAGCTTTGCATTGATTAGCCTTGCCTGTCATATGGCAGTGGAAAATATTGCAGAATATTTTTTATTTTAATGTGGAGAAAAAACAAATAAAAATACCCCAAAAGACACCAAGAGTTGTCTTTTGGGGTTTTATGCCTGCAAGAAGAGGAGAAATGGAGGAGACACAAGGTCTTCATGATCTGACCCATGATCACAATTGTTGACGCTTACTTGGGCGAGAGAGTACAACAGTCACATGCTGCTTCATCAAGTATACAGACAACTACTGTACATAATCATCTGATCACACAACAAGGAGCTGAATGGTGATCACAAAGCAAGTGTGCAAAAACTAGGCTTGGGTAATGTGCCACATGCTGCTTCACCAAGGTGAAAAACAAGTCCATCATTATCTGATCATACAACAGTGAGCCGACTCGTTGACGTGTTTTTTTATGGTTTTCCCTAAAATTGGGTAATTAAACGTGTATATTCCTTTTTAGTTACATTTTTTTTTTTTGCTATTTGATACATTTTAATTGGTCTAATTAAATAATTGGTTAATTGATTTATTGTACATAAGAAAATAAAAATGTATTGGGAAAATCAAAAATAGATATATTACAACATTTGGAAAATACAATTATCACAATAAACTATTTGTCATTTTAACTTGTTTTTTTTCCTCATCCACAAGTAAACTGGCCTGAGATTAAATATGGCCCTCGAGCACAAAGTAGTGGTGTTATTGTAGTAGTAGTAGTAGTAGTAGTACAGCATGCACACACACGCACCACCCAAACACTGCTCACACTGTGCGTGAAAGAATAGCAGCCAAGGAAGCAAAGGGTGCAGATATGAAAACAAAAGGGTGAAATGGGAGAAGCTGTCGGGAAATGAGGGATGAGGGCAGGAAGAAGATAAGATTGATGAAAGGACGCCAACGTGACGAGAAGAGAACGAAGCAGGAAGGAGAGAAACGGTAGATTATGGAAAGATTAAAAGAAATAATAATAAAACAATTTAAAAAAGCGATAAGAACATTCAACATGATGGATGCAAAAGTCAAAGGCCAACCTGCGTGTTTTGGTTGAACCCGTGGGCAGATCTTCTCCCTGGGTTACTGCCCGACGGGCGAGTGGCTGGCGGTGGGCATGGAGAGCAGCAACGTGGAAGTCCTGCACGTGTCCAAGCCCGACAAGTACCAGCTGCACCTTCACGAGAGCTGCGTGCTCTCGCTCAAGTTCGCCTACTGCGGTGAGAACGCACACGCGCGCTTCGGTTGCATCACTTCCGCTTATAGTGTACAACAACACTGAAAATAAGATTTGGGAATTAGGACATTGCAAAGAAAAAAAAACACTGGAAACCGTAACTTGAAACTCTAACGTCGGCTTGAAACAATAATTTGGAACGCTAAAACCTTCATTTGGGAATTGAATTCCTATCCCTTTGTGTAGAACTCTAGACAATGCTTGAAACCTTAACTTGAAACTTCAAGTCTTAACCCTAGTTTGAAAACCCGAATTTTAAATCCTGACCTCGGCTTGAAGGCCTAATTTGAAACTCTTACCCTCGTTTTAAATAAACCCTTGCCTGGGCTTAAAACCTTAATTTGAAACGCTAAACCTAGTTTCAATACTTAATTTGAAACCCTAACATTACTTTGAAGAAAATGTCTGAATTTAAAACCTTAACTTGGAACCCAAACTTGAAACCTTAACCCTAGTTTGAAAACTTAATTTGAAACCCTTATATTGGCTTTAAATCATAACCTTTGTTTTAAACCTTAGCCAAGGCTTGAAACCTTAACTTGAAACCCGTCTTTGATACACTGACCCTAGTTTGAAACCCTGATTTGAATCCCTAACCCTAGTTGAAAACTCTTAATTTGAAACCCTAACCCATTTGAAACTCAACTTTGACACATGAACCCTAGTTTGAAGCCGTAATTGGAAAACCCTACCCCTAGTTTGAAACCTATTTGAAACCTTAACCCTAGTTTGAAACCCTAACCCTAGTTTGAAACCCTAATTTGGAACCCTAACCCATTTGAAACCCTACTTTGACATCGTAACCCTAGTTTGAAACCCTAATTTGAAACCCTAATCCTACTTTATAACCCTTAATTCGGAACCCTGATATTGGATTGAAATCCTCAGCCTTGTCTAAATCCCTAAACCAAGGCTTGAAACCGTAATTTGATACCTTAAACCCTACTTTGAAACCCTGGTATTGTCTTGAAACCCCTTGTTTTAAACTGTTGCCTAGGCTTGATACCTTAACCCTTGTTTGAAACCCTAAGCCTACTTTGAAAAACTTGGCGAGGCTTCAAACCTGAACTTGAAGCCCTAACTCTAGTTTGAAGCCTTAATTTGAACCCCTAAACCTGGCTTCAAACCCTAACTTTTTATTTTTTTTATTTTTTATTTTTTTGCTTTTGTTTGTTTCAATTTCAGGCAAGTGGTTCGTGAGCACAGGCAAAGACAACCTGTTGAACGCGTGGAGGACGCCGTACGGAGCCAGTATTTTTCAGGTGACTTGTCTTTCTAATGTTCTTGCAGAAAGAGGAGCGCAAACGCTCTTCTGACTAACATGGCAGTTGTTAACTTACTAAACGAGAACCACTTCATTCCTGTTCCTGGTTCCCGGCGGCTGCAGCAACCCCATTTGCTCAAAACGGATTGTGCGTAAAATTGGTGAAAAAATTCTCAAGTGAAAATGTTGCTTGTCATCCTCCGTGGTGGTCACCTGTAATTCTATGAATGAATTTTCTTATTTTTTAGGGTTTGTTGCAAGAACTCTCAACTGAGTCAAATGTGAAACTTTTCTTCACGTGTGTCTGTATTGCACTGCCCCCAAGTGGATAGGAAGGAGCAGCACAATGTCCATTGAACTGAAGCAAAAAGTGTTGCAAAAACTGTTGAATTCTTTATACTCTACTTCATTATGTCATTACTGTATGGTTTTTTTTTATATACAGTGCAATATTGTCGTGTGCTATTATTCTCATTAGAAAACACATTTTAAAGGAGTGTTGTTTTTTTGGGAGGTTGGAACGGATTCATGGGATTTCCATTCATTCCAATGGGGCTCGATTCTTTGATTAAGTTACGAGCGTGATCGCGGAACAAATTCAATTTGTATTTCAAGGCACCATTGTACAGTATAGGAATTTACCAGTACATGTTTATAACTAGGATGATTCTAAATTAGCTTACAGCTGAAGAAACTCACAAACTGAAGAAAATTAGAAAATGACATAAGCAACAGTCCAAAAGGATTTCAAAATGACTTCTGATTGTCTGTCTAATATGAGTTTGACTTTTTCTGACATGAATGAACTTTTCACTTTGTGACTGTCTGATGGCTTTGTGGTTTGTGTCTTGGATGTCCTTCAGACTTTTCACTTCAGTTGTTTTTTTTTTTTTTCGTGTTTCAGCAAGAACTATATTGATTTTGCACTGAAGACGCAGAGGTCGCGCTGCGCCGGAAGGTCGCGGCCTGCTGCCGCGAGCCGCCACGTTACGTAGCACAAGTGCTATTGACGTTTGCGGCTAACGAGCCTCCAGAGAGTGCGTGTGTGCGTGTGTGCGTGTGTGTGTGTGTGTGTGTGTCACCGCCTACGATGAGTCAGCGTGTGTTTATCACGTGTTTGAATTGCAAATGCATCTTGTATAATTGAGTGACGAGTCACGTTTTTCTCTCTCTATCTCTCCGGGTGTCTCTCGTCCCTCGTCGCGGTCCAGTCCAAGGAGTCGTCGTCCGTGCTGAGCTGCGACGTTTCCCCGGACGACAAGTACATCGTGACCGGCTCGGGGGACAAGAAGGCCACCGTGTACGAGGTGGTCTACTGAGTGAGTGGACATTCCGGTTGCCTTGACAACCGCTCGCATATCCCATAATACTGTGGAAGCGCCCCGCACAACATCTACAGCATGAACGGGCAGTGGTGCATACAAATAAGTCAGAGAAGGACACTACTCACAAAAAAATGCAATACTGAGCAAGATTTCAGGTTGAACCTAAAATGCACGTTAACCTTTTTAGGTGAACTTAATTTGACCCTCTCTAAACTTCTGAATGAATGTCCAACTGTTCAACGTTTCAGTACTTTTTGCCCAATTTGTTGTTTTCAAACACGGAGCTGAACAGCAAAATTCACCAAAGTCCTGGTTAATCAGAATTGGTTTTTAAAAAGACCCCTTCATATTTTGACATCACGAGACCAAGACGACATCTAACATTTGATCAACAGTACAACACCATAAGCAGGTAACAATCTGCAAAAGAGCTGCAGAGAGACTGGAAGAGTCACTGAAAGGCTGTGGAAGGTTTCACACATCAAACACCTGTTGTAAAGTTCAGCTCCTTCTTGGAGAAGAGCAAGTTGTTCAAAAAGTGCAGTGTGGTACCTTGAGCGCCCCGAAACCGTCGTTTGGTCGTTTGACGTGAGGCAAAATTTAAGTGAAGTAAAAAAAAAAAATAATAATAATAATAATAATTCAGATAGTGTGATGCCCTCGTTTGTGGGAAAGGAGAGCCACATTTGCTGATCAATGCACTTTCAGACCTTTACTGAACGGGACAAACTGCCAAAACACTCACAAGGAGCTGCTGTAGGCCACAACTCACGCGCATACGCTCACACGCAGACTAACTTGCCAACCCGACCCACTAGGCCACACCCCTTAAAGGCACACACCCAACACACAAATACTGTAGGACGTACTTTGTTTACACTATAAAAACGGTGGAACGGATTAATGGCGTTTCAATTCATTTCGATGGGGAAAATTGATTTGAACAAACGGAGCCAACATTCAACAGTTAAGAGAAGCTCAAATTAAGTTCACTTATGCGGCACGGTGGACGACTGGTTAGCGCGTCAGCCTCACAGTTCTGAGGTGCGGGGTTCAATCCCCGTCCCCGACTGTGTGGAGTTTGCATGTTCTCCCCCGTGCCTGCGTGGGTTTTCTCCGGGCACTCCGGTTTCCTCCCACATCCCAAAAACATGCATTAATTGTAGATTCTAAATTGACCGTAGGTGTGACTGTGAGTGTAAATGGTTGTTTGTTTGTATGTGCCCTGCGATTGGCTGGCAACCAGTTCAGGGTGTCCACTGCCTCCTGCCCGATGACAGCTGGTATAGGCTCCAGCACAACCGCGACCCGAGTGAGGAGAAGCGGCTCAGAAAATGGATGGATGGATGGATGGAAGTTCACTTATAAAGGTTACTGTGCATTTTCATCCTGAAATTTTACCAGAAAGCCCTACATGCCTCACTTTTTTTCAGGAGTGTATACACGAGTGTATGTGTGTGTGCGTGTCCGCGACACACACAGACACACGCACACGAGAGGAATATAAATGAAAAGGAGGAGGCTGTCTAATGAGCAGTTTCCTGATTAAGAGCTCAGCATATGAAGGGAAGTCCCAAAGCACCAAAACTCCCCAGCCCGCCCCCACCCAACCCCCACACCCAAGCACACACACACACACACGTCACGAGCTGGGAAAAGCGCCCACACCACAAGGGGGGGGGGGGGTTACATGACCCCACCCCCGCCCATTCCAGGGAAAGAAACACAGCCAATTAAACAGCCTCCTTACTTATTATACTATTATCTCTTACTTCCTTCTGACGACGTCTAATGAGGGCCACTCTGTTCTCATGACAGCCAACAGAGGGCCCACTCCTGTGCCCCCCCCCCCCACCCCCCGCCTCTCCTTCAAGTGTTACACAATGTGTCCTTTTTGCATTCATATCATTGATTATCAACAATTTTGTACTTGTTTCCAGGCATTTCTGTCCACTCTTCTTCATTTCTACCTGCCTGTGTTCTAATGTGTTCAAGGTAGCCTGTAGCAAACGTGTCATATATAAACAGGACTTTTTTTTTTTTTTTTTTTTGCCAAAACTGCTCACAATAATAACTGTAATTGGGACAAAATGGAAGAAATAAAATCAGCAAAACTATTTGTTCACCAAGGTAAATACAGTCTAATTTCTTCTCCCATAGGGAATAATGTAATGAGAAATAAACTGGCAACATATTGAAAATTTAAAGAGCCTGTAAACTGAATTGAGATTTGTTTCATTATACATCTGAAGAATATTGCTGAAGACGTACAAAGACTGCAAACCACATAATTCTGAATTGCGGCAATATAGCGTTTAACAGTTTTTCACTCCAAAAAGTGTGACAGCCAGTATGTGGACAGGGGCTTTGCGCTTGCACAGCCACTTTAGAGCGGCTCGTTGTCGCCGCATGGAAAAGCCCCGCGATGACCCAGTGGGAAATATTCCTGCCACCGGTGTAGTAATGTGTAGGCATAAGAAAGATGCTAATCTAGAAAAATATTGACACAAAATATTACCTTTTTGTACAACTTTCTAGTAAATTCTCGTGGGACGATGGTCGCAATCACTTGGGAACGCTGGCCTGTTGCACTGATGTTCATTTTTATTTTATTTTTATTTTTTTTGGGGTGTATTTTGTAGTTTGTAAGTACACAGCAAATAATTTGGACATGTGGACGATGATGCTTTTGCCTGCCTGCCTTTCTGCCTGTCAGCCACAATGCTAATTCTCTCATTATCCACACAAGGCTGTATGTATGTACAGTATATGTATGATGGCCATGCATTTGCTTTTTTTCTTGTTACATTTTACAAGCTGATGTACAGTTTGTTTTTCCCTCGTAAAGGCCGACGGGGCTTTGTCCCGCTGCGTTGTCGTCCCTCCCATGTGCTGTATAAACAAGGATACTAATGCTATAATGTGCGCAAAATAAACCCAACACGTGTTCATCCTTTACATGACTTTGTTTGCTTTCTGGGTTTTCACTTGTTTTTAAATCTGCTCTCCCAACTCCACTGCAACCTCTACATGACCACCATGTCTATCAGAACCATGTTTACCACATAACAACAGCAAAAGTCGACTTTTTACTAGATATCCACCCTGCTACAATCGGTCACAATATGAGCAAAGACGTAAAATCAGCCAACTGCACAAGCAATGAGTCGAGTCAAGTGAAGTCCCAAAGTTGCCTTTAGAGAACTTTATTTACATCCATATAGAAGCCAGCAAACAACAATGAATCTTGAACATGAAGCAGAAAGTGTTGCTCCGTTGTCACGTCTCTGGTAGAACTGCCGAGTCATGTTTTATTAAAAACAAAACAAAAGAAACCCCAAACAAATAAAAACAGCAACATTTGACGACACGCGTTGTTGTGCCTTCTGGAGACTGTACAATCAGGTTTGCTGCTGTAGCCCGACCCCAAAAAATTAGGTACGAGCATAACCGAGGCTTGTCCGAAGCGGGCCGAGTTTCGAAGCCGCCTTCCCGTGTCTCCTTTTGTCCCGTCCGTCTCATTGTGGTCCACGAATTAAAAAAAATAAAATAAAATTTTAAAAAAAAGCTAAAAAAATATGTTATGTTGCTAATGTCCACTACAGAGGTTTTATTTTGTTAAGAAATAAAAAGGAAACTTCTTTGGAGGAACCCCACACTTTCTCAGCTATTCTTCTCGAAGCATTAAAAAACAGTTTGGAGTCTTTTCTGATCATTCTTTCACAAACAAACAAACAAAAAAGTAGTCGAGTGTCTGGTTTCCACCGTGTACAGTCATGTGTGCATTGATGACGCAGTTCAGTAGATGACTTCGTACACGGTGGCCTTCTTGTCCCCCGAGCCAGTCACGATGAACTGGTCGTCAGGGGAGATGTCACAGCTCAGCACCGACGACGACTCCTTCGACTGAACGAACGTACACACAAAGGAAGTCCGTTTGGAAAGTTCACAATAATACAGTTGGAGTTTGTTTTGAGTCAAGGTTGCGTGAGGCTTACCTGGAATATGCTGGAGCCGTAAGGCGTCCGCCACGCGTTCAGCAGGTTGTCTTTGCCCGTGCTCACAAACCATTTACCTGCAGGGGGAGCGCACGAGCAGAACATTGGAGCAAGTGAGACAAAGAGCGCCAAAGATGAGGTGATGCAATGACAAAAGGTGTACTAGTTTAAGATAGACAGCTTCATAGCGGTTCATAATAAAAAAAAAAAAAATACAAAACAAAAAGAATCAGAAGTTACCGTTCCCGCAACAAAACAATAACTGTGTTAACATTTGACAACAGCATCATTTTGTTATTTTTGGAGTCTATATTTTATGCAATAACGAAATAAAATCACATTTAAGAGAGACTACCATAGACAGCGAATTTCCACATCAACATGAGTTGAGCCTCTTAAGAGGCAACAACCTGACTATAATAAATACGACGAGCACGCATGGATTGAAGGAACGCTTTTTGTAGTCGTCCTTCGGAAACTTCGCGCTTGAAATGTACGTCCCAGCAGTGCTGTCCTTCCCTTTGTTCGAAAGGAAGCACCTTTTCATCCCTCCTTGAGCCTTGATGTTTTTAAGGAAAGGAAGTAGAGTTTTACTCTCTCGTTGCTGTATAATTGTATGATTTTTTTTTTTTTTTTTGCATTTTATTCTCAAAACATGAAATCAGGTTTTCAAGCCAGGATTAAGGTTTTAAACAAGGGTTAGGGTTTCAAATTAAGGTTTTAAGAAGGGATTATAGTTTTAAATAAAAGGGTTTTGGTTTCAAATTAGGGTTTGAAATTAAGAGTTCAAGCAATGGCAAAGTTTTCAAACAAGGGTTAAGATTTCAAGTTTCAATTTAGGGCTTCAAAAAAAGGGTTTTAATTTTGGTTTAGAGTTTCAAGCCTCGATCGGGGTTTCAAATGAAGATTTCAAAGTAGGGTTAGGGCTTCAAATCTTTGTTGTTAGGGTTTCAAATTAGGAGTTCAAGTGAAGATTTCAACCATTTGCTTGGATTTCAAACAAGGGTTAGGAGTTCAAATTAGGGCTTCAAACCTGGGTTATAGTTTCAATCTTTTCCTTGCAATGTACGAGTTCTGATTTTATTTTCAGTATTGTTGTACACTATAAAGAAGAAAACCTCACCGCAGTAGGCGAACTTGAGCGAGAGCACGCAGCTCTCGTGAAGGTGCAGCTGGTACTTGTCGGGCTTGGACACGTGCAGGACTTCCACGTTGCTGCTCTCCATGCCCACCGCCAGCCACTCGCCCGTCGGACAGTAACCCAAGGAGAAGATCTGCCCACGGCGGCAGGGCAAACGTTGGCATTTTCATATGCGGACGGTCCCGTAAAGTCCGCCTGGCGGCGAGCCATCACTGGCGCGCGTACCTGTGAGGTGAAGTCGTGCTGCTGCAGCTGCCGTCCCTCCCTCAGGTCCCAGCAGCGCACCGTGTTGTCCAGTCCGCCCGTCCACAGCTTGGTGCCGTCGTTGGAGATGTCGATGCAGCTCGCTCCGTCCGTGTGGCCCTGGAACTGTCTGAGGCAACAAAAAACACATTCAATATGGAGGACAAAGAACCTCTAGAAGCTTCCAATATTGGTTCTTTTCTTTCCGGTCTTCTGCTTTAGGTTGTCAGGCAAATTATATTTGAAAGCTGCCTGCCTATCACCTACCAAACAGAATTCCTGGCCACATTTAGTCTGCTGCAGTGCATTTGAAAGTTTGGTTCTTTTTCAGCCTTATTCCAATGTTGAATAAAAAAAATTTGGCCTCAAAAATTCTACAACACAATGTACAGTGCATACAATAAAAATATGAAAAAGGCATTTGACATTTTTGCTAATCTATTATTTGAATTTTTTTTATTAGTTTTTTTTTTTTTTATTGTGAAGTAATAACAACAGACAGAAAGAGAAACAAACAAGTTCACATTGATGATGGGAATTTGGGGAATAATATTCGAGCGGGAGAGGCACCAGGCCGTTACAGCAAATAGCGAAAATCTGCAGATAATTGATGCAGTAAGATTATTTTTAACCCCCCACAAAATCTTTAATAAGTGGCGATAAACCGCCAGTAAGTTTCTTTTTGGGGGGTGTTGGTCCCCCCCCCTCCAAAAAAGAAAACAAAAATCTGCAAATAGGTTCCGAATCGCGGGGGTCCACTGTAACAGTAATTATACTCTTGGTAATAAATCGGTATGGGCATTCCAGGGGGGAGTTTGAGGGAAGCCCCCCCCCACCAAAAGGAGTTACTGAGCCACCCTGCGTAACCTTTTTCAGTCCAATCTTTTCATGTTTTAATCTGTTGAAATCTATTAATAAAGTCACTAACAGTGATTTTAAGATGGAATTGGCGCGTGAGTGTCTCAGCGAGAGCTATGGCAGACATCAGCTTGTGGACACCGAAAAGTGCATCGGCGCCTGTGGCCGTACGTATACTGGAAAAACACCTGAAAACGATTGCTTAAAATCTACAACATAAAGCGATTAACCGCAATTTTGAGTAGCATTAGCCCAGATGCCGAGTTCACTGTACTCCGACCAACCTGAGCATGGAGTGATATTATTTATTAGTTAACCCCGTCGTCCAGTCATTGTCTTCTTAAACGACTTCCCCGTGTTCTCCGGAGGCCCCCGGGTGTTACCTGACGAGCGTCTGGTTGTGCAGGTCCCAGACGACGATGTTTCCGTCGCTGCAGCAGGAGAAGCACACCTTGTTGTCGGGCGAGATGGCCAGAGCGTAGCAGGCGGGCGCCGACGACGTCAGCTCGGCTTTGATGCGAGGGGTGGGCGTGGCCAGGTCCCAGATGGACAGCGTGCTGGCCTCGCCGCCCACGATCAGCGTGCGGCCGTCCGACAGCAGCTTGCACGAGCGGATGTAGTTGTCGCGGTTCTGGTTGGACACGCCGTGCAGAGATTGAGATTTTAAATGAAATAAATGACATTTTCAAAGGAACTAAATGATCTATTATTTTAGATTTACAGGGTTTATCCCGGCCCCGCCTGTGTGGAGTTTGCGTGTTCTCCCCGTGCCTGCGTGGGTTTTCTCCGGGCACTCCGCTTTCCTCCCACATCCCCAAAACATTCATGGTAGGTTAATTGACAACTCTAAATTGCCCGTAGGCATGACTGTGAGTGCGAATGGTTGTTTGTTTCTATGTGCCCTGCGATTGGCTGGAAACCGGTTCAGGGTGTACCCCGCCTCCTGCCCGATGACAGCTGGGATAGGCTCCAGCACGCCCGCGACCCATGTTTATGAACATGCTTTTGGACATAATATAGACATATTTTAATACAGTATAACAGACAAAAATACAGTACAAAAAATACATTTTACATTGAATAACTTAATTTTTTTGTATATATTTTTATGTATTCTTTAAAATAAATGACGTAAAAACAACATTATTAACATGATCATAAATCTAATGAACGTTTGTACATGGGTACAAATTATATTGTAAAATAATATGGAAAATGTTTTAAGTATTACAAATGTAAGGAAGAAAATTATTTTCCTTAAATATTATTTTTTTCAACTGATCATATTGTTCGCCTTTTATTTGTAAGAATTATGACTTTGAACATGGTTTCGTTCTCTAGAAGTTACACAGAGAAAAAAAGAGAATTTAAGATTCATATTACAAGTTTATTTCTACTACTTATTTCTACTTTATCGTATTTATAGATATTAAATATCTTTTTTTATGTATTACAAATTGCATATGAAATACAACATAATTACAAATGTAATACAAATGTTGATTATATGTATTATTTTGTATTTCTTTCCATAATTATTCTTCTAAAGATGAATTTATGAACAACGATTTGTATGATGCGGTTATGCCGAGCGGTTCAAGAGGACTGACCAGACAGTCGAGCTGGGCCATGGGACTCTTGCTGCCCGGCTGGCTGATGTCCCAGACCTTGACGCAGCCTTTGCCCCCCGTGTAGACGTGACGCGTGGACGTGCTGATGGTGACGGCGCACACCACCTCGCCGTGGCTCAGGCTGTGGATCTGCCGGGCGTGGCGAGGGATGCCCGGGCCCAGCAGGGCGTCGGGGGGAAAGGGCACCGGCTGCATCTGCCCGTCTGCGCTCACGTGGAACGAGTAAGCCCTGCGCGTGACCGAGTTTGTTTTAAGGCCATATCGCCCAGCCCTACTTGACTTGAGTCATTGCAATTCAGATATTTGGAGGAGTACAGCGAAATGAAAACTTACGGTTTTCCAGAGGCGGCTGACTGCAGGCTGGCGGGCAAGCCGGGCACTCTCATGTGTGTGTGTGGAGACTCATACCCCACCTGTGTATCAAAACACAACACAAAGTGACAGAACAGAAAAAGACTTTCACAAGTGGGGCTGCTGCTTCTGAATAATTCATGCTCGTTTTTTTCTATTTATGTTGGTTAAACACCAAGTGGGTCATATCCAAGGGATTTTTCTTCCTATTCCATTCCAAGTAACTGTCAACAATTGTGTTTGTGGTCACGAGGCAATCAGTACCCAACAAGTAGCTCAGTTTCAAAAAGGTCGGTGACCCCTGCTAGCGCGGGAACACTGTACTGCATTTCGCGTCTGCTAGATCCGAACTCTCCTCTGCTGACTCCGCAAACGGTATTACAGGTGCTCACCACTGGGGAGCGTCCGTATCCCACCGCCGCGGCCGCGGCGGCGGCCGCCGCCGCCGCCGCTCCGTTCATCTGCGGGGAGACCAGGTGGAGGCCGGCGCTGTATGCCGCCGCCCCGGGCAGGTCCCCGTTCGCCCCGGGAGGGGGCAGACCGAAAGCCCCCGGAGGGTACGCTCCCTGCACGACCAGGGGGTTCCTCAGACCAAGAGCTGTGGAAAAGAGCTGCGGTTATCTCACATGATTAAATGATGATGCTCCGGCTTTACACCGAGTGAGGAACAATGCAGCACTAGAACACTAGTGCCCCCTGCTGGACGCTGTAACTCTCTGCAGGGACAGTTGATATCATCAGTTTGTATGTTGGTGCGGGCGCGTCAACTATAAAGTGCTGACAGGACATGACGGGAGGAAAAAGCCACGGACGCCATCGATGAATGTTCAGTCGCTTATTAAAAGGGTCCAGTTGGAGGTGATGCATTCACCCCATGCAACATCGATGTCGTCAAACAGCCAATTATACAGGGCGGGGCCACAAGTAGGCCTTCACCTTTTAGGTTACTTTTTTTTTTTTTTTTTTTTAAAGAAACAGATTCCATGAATAAGGGAAAATCACTTGAGTACAGAAGGAAGGGAGTAGTTTTAAGCAAAGGAAGGAAGGATGCAAAATGAAAATTGTGGCTGAGAGAAGGAAAGAAGAATAAAAAGCAGGACTGAGGTGGAAGGAAGAAAATAAGGGAAGAAGGCAGAAAAGAGGGATATAAAAGCAACGGAGGGAAGGAAGGAGGTCAGGAAAGAAAAGATGCGGGGGGAAAAAAAACATGTAAATTGTTAGCATACTTGCAGCAGCATAATTATTTTTGAACATTTCCAGAAAACAAGAAAAGTCCAGCTGCCCCCTCGATTCGACCGTTGCAGATTACCCTGACCTGGATGACTGACAATCACAATTTTTTTTTTTTAATAGAGATTTTGACAATACTTTAAAAATAGACTTGGCCAATTATGCCATTAAGATAACGAAATATGTGTGTCTGAGGGGAAGGGAAGGAAGAAGGGGAGGTAGGCAAAAAAGAAAAGGTAGGCAGGTTTTGGTGATGAAAGGATGGAAGATGAAAAAAAATAGTCTGAGGGAAGGAAGGAGTTAAGGAAGGAAAGATGAAAAGAAGAGGACACCTACTTTGAGCAACCCCGTATGTTCAATAAATATAGCTCGACTGCGCAAAATTGGAGACATCTGCACTGATATCTATTGACGTCCAATACAAAGAGTTGCAGCCCAAAGATGAGATGATAAAGCTGCAAACAACGATTAACGGGCCTTTGCGCCCCCCTTTCCCCCCCTCCCCTCCCCCATGGTGGGTCTTCAAAACGATCCTCAAACTTTGATGTCATGCTCCACCAACATGAGATACCATAGGCAAAGAAGCTTGGCAGCTGGGGACAAGCAAAAAGTTAGGAGGTGCGCTGCATGGAGGACTCGATGAGAACAGAGCAAGTTTAAAAGAAATCTGGGCATCAGGAGGGGAGTTATTACATGTACAGGGGGTCCTCGGATTACGACCCATTATGGTTCCTATGGTGACAATCTAACCCTAATTTGTACCCCTTTGAGCCTCTTCAGGGCAGGAGCTTCATAACACACCAAAGCTTCGTCTCGTATTTTTTTGTCATCCCCCTGTCCAGTGTATTAAGTTCAATTTTGGTCAAATCTCCAGAACGAAGGAAGGATCTCTGAGCGTGGTGGGGACGAAGGCTTGTGGGGGTCTTACCCAGCGGGTCGACACCGGGTTTGCCAGGGATGGGTCTGAATTGTGGCGGTGCACTGGGTCCAGGGGTATTAGACTCTTGGGACATTGGGGTGCCGGGCTTCATACCTGGAGTACTGGATTTCTCTCTCTGCGGAGGAAGAAAATAAAGCAATAAGATTAAGCTTTGAGCCCCGCTATTGGCTGGCGACTGCTCCAAGGTGTAACCTGTCTTTAACCAAAATAAGGGAACCCTCAATTTTTGTAGAAAATCAACAACAACCTATTTGCTGAAAAACACATGGCTTGCTATGAGATTTTTGGAGAAATATGTAGACTGACAAGACAAAAGTTGAAGTTAAAAATTAAAAAACAACAACATGCCAACAGTCAAATATGGTGGTGGAAGTCTGACGGTCTGGGGCTGCCCTGCCACATCCGGAACTGGACAACTTTGTTTGGAGTACCAAAGTCAAATTCTGGCCTTAAATCCAACCGAGATGTTGTGTTGAGACCTTAAACGGGCAGTTTACATTTGATGTCAGTTGTGCCTCCTTGAGTAGCACAACCAGTTATTAGGTTCAAGGAGAATTTTTCAAAAAAGGGCTTGATACTGTAGGTTTGGGATTTTTTCCCCCCCCCCCCTTTGATAAATAAAATACACATTTAGAAACTGCATTTCATATTTACCTGGTTTGTCTGAGATTCAAATTGGCTCATCTTTTTCATGAATTTAGGATCTGTGTGTCACTAACACCCGCGAATAGCGAGGGTTTATAGGCGAGAGATAATCCATCCAATTCTAACGGTACCTGCGTAGACTCCTTGCCACGCGACGGTGACGTGGCGCTGCTGGAGGACGCCAGCGAGGTGGGGCTGGCCTGTGGAGGGCCTTCCTTGCGAGAGGGCGGCATCTTGTCCAGGCCGTTTTCCCTGGATGAGTAGGACTGCACGCTACGGGGCGACGACGGGTCCTGGTTTGTCAGACAGCAGAGACGTCAAACACAATAGTGGAGAGACTACAGTGCCGCATTGTAAAAAGAAATATGGCACATTTTAGGCTTGATTAGAAGTACCAGTAGTGCACAGACATTAATGCAAATTTTCACCTTACTATAAACATGTAGTTGTCCTACTAGTATGCCAAAGTTGTCCGAACAAAGAACAAAGAGCGTACTAGTAACATTGATCTTAAGACGGATAACAAGGATACAGAATAAATGCTCAAAGGCTTTCAATGGTTAATGGAGCTTTACTTTTTTGACTCCATACTCTTGTCCATTTATTGGAACCAAAATATTAGACACCACTTTCAGTATGATGCAATACAGATTCACAAATGCACAGGGGCAAAATAATGTACATATTGTTAAATTAATATTTTTCTGACAGTGTCATTTAAACATGGTAATATCTGTTGTGAGATTGTGCAGGTGCACCAAATGTTCTGTCCAGAGTCCTGCTTGAGACCTTCACGTCATAAAAACTGTAAACTACCGACAACCGTGAAGTCAAATGTACAAACCTCGTCAACCACCAAGTTATCGTCGCTTTTATCTGCATCGCTGCCCTGAGAGAGGAAAGAAAGTACATGAAGAAATGAGCTGGAATTAGTTCAATGATAATAATTCTCTTCTTTTATACAAAGGGCCACACACGTGTACAACAAGCAAAAAGAAACGAACATTCCCTTTTTCTTTTTTTCTCTCAGGTGCTAAAAATGACACTTTGTATTGTTTAAACTGTTGGTCACCTTGCATGTGGACAACAAAAATAGCTCATAAAAACTAAGAGCTGTAGTCTAGCCATTTGCCATGATTTATAATAAGGAAAAGCTTAAGCATGTCGAATAGGACAGCGTATTATGGAATCAGCTGAATTTTTGTCCTGTTCATTGTATTCTTCAGGTAATATACCGTTAGTGGTACCGAGCCTTAAAATTAACAAGAAATTGAAGAAACAATGGTGTTCTAAATTTTTTTTTTTTTTTTTTACATGATTGCATGTATAGATTGTCAGGAAAAAAAAAGGAAAACAAATGCAGCTTAAATCGTATTCCTGTAATTGCAGTTGTATAAATAGTTTATATTTAATTTATATTTAATATATATATATTATATATATATATTACATATATATATTTAATTTATATTTATATATATATATATATATATATATATATATATATTAAATATAGTTTAATATGTATTCAGTTTAAATGTGATTAATTACAAAGCCCCTTGAATCAAGTCCCACCACTAAAAGGTCATTCCAACTTGAAGTGAGTGAAAAAGGCCCGCTCACATAGTCCGTCATGAACTCCTTCTCGTCAGCTTTCCTCTTCTTGCCGTTGCTGAGGTAGTCTGCAGGGCGACCTTTGTCCCCATTGGACAGAGAGCTCTGCGGGAGAGATGGAGGGGCGGAAGGAAAGAAAGGGCGCGATAGAGGACAGGAAGTAAGGAGACGATGAGGTGAGAGTGAATGTAATGAACCTTTTAAAAGACTTCAGACACCCACACAAAAATAACCCCACAAATATATCACGTGGCATCACATACTCATTAATCTCTTCTTTTCCCACAGTTTTTGCTATTCTGAGCTGACCAAACATTGTTTAAATGCCTTAAATAACTCAACTCTAGCCAACAGCGCATTTCAAAAGGGACACAGTATGGAAAATTCACTCTTAATGGCTCATAAACAAATAGTTGGGTCTCTGGAGTGTCTGTCCGCCCATCAAGTGTGAAATGAAACATCAAAGTCAATCTTTTGTTGCAGCATCTTGCTATATCGGAAAATGTGTCGTACCCAACATTGGGAGCTAATTTACATAGTAATCGCCACGTCATGTCATTTGTGAGTTTCTCCACAAATGACATGACGAGCCACAGCCACTTTTAAGAAGACAGCCATTGTCTGGCTGTCTGAGGCACTATCATAGAAAAACACCAACATCCCCCATAGATGCCACACCACTGCTGTCATGCCAAAGCCCAAAGGTAAGCAGAGCTGCACTGGGTTTTGCTGGATGCACAGATTAGTGCTGTGACCGTGCACCACATACACACACTGTAGTGTGTAAGTGGTGCCTCCATGAGTAAAAATGATATTGTCTCTATTCTTAACCCTGCTGCCTCCGGTTGTCATGGTAACAAAAGCTGGACTCACCATTGGTCTAGCAGGATATGGGGCGGGGTATATAGTCACTCACTTGTATGCGGGTATGCCGCTAAAAGTGGGTTAACTTGAGCAAGACAAAAAAAGATTATCGTCTAAAGTGACCTATTATCCTGAATACTTGGGGTATTTTAATGAAAAAAACTTTACAGACACGTTAACACTTCTGGGAACGGTTTTAAACTGAAAATAAAATTTTAAAAAATAAATGTTTGGGCATGTAAATCATCTAAGCGTCCTACTTTTTATCAGTAATTAAAGTACAAAGTGCAACAAGTTTTGAAAACATCTGCAAACAGGAGGATAATGTCCTTTTCTTGAGGTGTATTCCATTTCTTCAAATATTTCTTTGCAATAGAAACTACTACTGTAGTGTATAGCTACAGTATATTCTATTATCAATTCCGAGTACTCACTGGTCCTGCTTCCCGGTCTGTTTCCAGGCAGAGGTGGTGATGGTTCATGTGACAGCCACAAAAAAAAAAAAAAAAAAAAAAATGGACAAAAAGAAAGAAATATTCTCCATTAGACAATATTCCTCTACATGCTCATGCAGCTTTGCCAAGATATACTGCATAACTTTCAAGTCTTCACTCATTATTGCAGCAGTCATACATAAGACGTTTGATCCAGCTCTGACCTTGTGGAGCCAAGTCATTTAAGCTTCATCACCGAGATCTACGGCGAGTCATCAAACTTCGCCTCCATGTTACGACCACACACACACTGACCAAAATCTAACGTTTTTTGCAATTTAAAGGGGTTCGCTCCTGATATCGGCTTAAAATGTCTAATATTACATCTGCTGAGTTCTTCATTGCATTTCGTCATCAATTTTTTGTTTATTATGTGTATGTATAATACTGCCCCGTGGTTGGCTAAGGGTACACACACGAAAAGGATCAGCTCAATGTCTATTGAATTAAAGCAAAAAACTGTTTCATTCTTTACATTATATCGGAATTTGTAACAACTACATTCTCCCACAGTACGTTACTATGGAGTGCGAGTTATCTAAAAAACGCTTTTTAGGGGCTGGAATAGTTTAATGGCATTTCCGATCACGTCATTGAGAAACAATTTGAAGCGATTCGCATTACGATCGTGGTCACGTAATAATATAAACGCAAATAAATCAAGGTGCCACTTTCATTCATTCATGTTAAATGCTGCGTTCGTTTACCTCTGTGATGCTCGGCGGCTGCAGCGGCGGCGGCCTCCAGGTGAGCCCTCTCGTCTTTGGCGGCCAGCTGGGCCCCCAGAGCCCCCGACAGGGCCAGCAGCCCGGAGCCCCCGCCCAGCGCCAGGCCCGGGTGATGCAAGTCCCGACGGGTGCGGGCCCACCAGCAGACCCTGTGCGTGCTGCGAGAGGTGTTGCGCTTGAAGCTGCTGCTACGGGGGGGGTGGGAGGCATGAGAGGGGGAAAGACACGGGTGACTTATTGGCGCTGAGAGGGGGAGGAAGTGCAGAGCAGGAAAGCAGGAAGTGCAGCGGGAGAAATGCAGAGGTCAGGGCAGTGGGCCTAACAGGAATCATATTTGCTTGTTAAATGTGTATGGGGCAATTTAAAGTGCAACCATACCAAACTAAGACAGTCAATTGGTGTGGAATCGGCCTAAAAGGGTGCCTCGTTAATATATATATTATTTTTTTATTATTTTTTTAATGTAGAGGAAAAAGAAGGGAAAAATAAACAGGAGGATAAGGTACACACACTATGAGGCAGAGGGGGGAGCCCACGTACCCCTATGGAAGCATTTAACTCCCCCATGGTCACCTGTTTGGCGCGCTCCATAGCTTGGACCACCTGTTGCTGGTGCTGCGGGGAAGAAAAAGGCAGAGGTCACTCAGAGGACACGCTGTGCTCGCTTTCATTAATATTAATTGTGGGGAAAGTGGATTGATTAGCATGAAAACCTATTCAGCATGTATGAACGAATGTGACCAGTTGGCCATCGTAGGAAACTAAGTGTGCTTCCGAGGTCTCAGTGTGTCGTGTGTGCAGTTGTGTTCTTGTCTTGAATTCTTTGTGTGCCACAACCCTTGACATTTACACCTTTACTGTGCCTACATTTGTCTTTTCTTGGACATTTTTGCTGGGAAAAAGCTTAGATGAGCTCTTTTTGCCCTATTAGATACTGTGTGAATGTTTTTGTCTCTCTATCTTTGGGTGGCACAGCCCTTGGCATTTACACCTTTATAGTGACGACATTCGTCTTTGCCTATACCTTCTGGCCTTGTAAAATGTTTGGGTGAGCTTCTTTCACCTTACTGGACCGTGCGCGCGTAAGTTTTTTCCTCTCTACCTTTGAGAGTCACAGTCCTTGACGTCTACTCTTATCTTTGCGTGGACAGTTTGGCTGGGAAAATGATTGGATGAGCTCTTTGCGCCCTATTTGACTGTGTGTGTGCTTGTCTTTAATCTTTGTGTGGCGCAGCCCTCGGCATTTATACCGTACATTTATTGTGTGGAAATGTATCTTTGCGTGGACATTTTGGCTGGAAAACTGCTACAGGACAGAGACTTTTCACCCCGTCAGACAGTGTGTGTTTCTGTCTTTGTGTGGCACAATCCTTTCCATTTACACATCAATCGTGTTGGCATTGGTCTTTGCTTGGAAATTTTGGCTCAAAAAACACTTTGGTGAGCTTCTATTAGACTGTGTGTGTGTGTGTGTGTGTGTGTGTCCCACCTCCTGTGACAGGAATGGGATGAGTTGAGCACAGATCACGTTCAGCCGTTTGGCAATCTCCGTCTGAAAGCGGGGAGGAAAAAGATATTTGATGAAAAAACGCACACTTTTTACTCACGGATAGATGCAAAAAGACACACCCACATACACCCAGCAATGCATGCACGCTGTCGCATTGACCTGCTTCTCCCTCGGACCCGTGTGGTAAATATTTCAACCGCTTACATCTGGCCCATGCAAATGGAACCTTTGCCAGAGAGTTGGAGTAAAATATTCATGGTGAGCATCTGCTGTGGCCGCAGCCAGTCAGCCAGCCCGCCCGCCCACACACACAAACTTACACACATTCAGACAATCACAGTGTGGGGGCGTGTGTGTTGCCGTGAGAAAAAGATTCTCGATCTTTGTGTGTGTGTGCACTCCTCAGACGTCTGCATACGTGTTCACATTCTGCAGGCTCGTGTGTGTTTTTCACGCTGGGGGTCAATGACTCTTACTGAGGGTGTGTGACTGTGCATGCGAGTCTAACTGCTCTACTAAACAGAAGACTTCTTCCAACTCCTCCCTTCCCTTTCTCCATCTCAATAGGTGTATGTTTATGCAACAACAGCCTAGTTTGTTATATATATATATATATATATATATATATATATATATATGTATACTTTTTTTTTTGCAGTGTTGACGATACGCGGAGAATTCCAGCAGCAATATCGATATTTGAGGGTGTACCTACACTGTAACATCAGAGATATGATACAGCAGCATACAAAAAAAATGCAGGTATTTACTAAAAGAAGCGTTGGTTTCCTATTGGGATGCAATGATATGCCATTAAAACAATATTTGCTCACAAAACAAACTAATTTTGTCAATGAAAATATGATACTTGACCCCAAAGAGAGCATATAATGGAGACATTTTTTTTTTTTTTAATATTTTGCAAGAGATGTTAGTTTCCGACAGAAATGTATATTTATGTCATTGACGTAATATATTTGTGGCATGTATGTGCAGTTTAGACTTTTTAATGTGATTAATTTTACTGCTCTCCATGTATTGGCAACACTATGCATCTGAACAAAAATATTTTAAAAATAATTAAAAATGAATAAATGAATTGGCAGCCCCGCTCCGCACATTGGACAAAAATAGGCAGTCATGCTTTGAGATACGAGGTCAATTTGTTCCATGACCACGCTTGTAACTTAAAACACTCATCTTTCCCCACTGAAATGAATGTAAATTCCATTAATCAATTCCAGCCTTTTGAATAAGAAAAATTGTACTCTATAATATTGTATTTCATAAAATCAAAGCAATGACAATTAAATAGGACTTTTTTGCAATTCCATTGTGCTGCTCCTTCTGATGTGCACGCCTTGGCCACATGGCGGCCGTATAATACAGAAATAAAGATATTCCGTACACGAAGGCTGTCTCACTTCCTCAGTAACGCCTAGATCAGACGACAGGATTTTAGCCCGATATTGGCCCGATTAGCTATCGTGAGCGATTTCCCAGATCGGGCCCGACATATTTTGTTCGGAACGACAAAACTTCTCGCAGTGTGACAAAATCCACATCAGACGATTTGGCCCTATGATGCCAAAACGAAAAGGCGAGCAAGTTTGATATTTTTGGATATCTCAGACAGCGCACCTCGACGTCGACCAATAGGATTGCGTATTGTGACGGGCGCATCGCCTGCCGTGCTTGCCACAGTCAACATACAGTACTTGGTCGCTGTTGTCAACATTTATTCACACGCATGAACCAATGTCTACCGAACCTTTGAAGCATGATTCCACTGAGCGCTGGCTTGTTTACATACAAACCTTAGTGCCAGCACTAGCTTGCTGAGCTACGTAATATTATGTTGCCTGCTTGCGAGCCATGTCGTATTAAAAGTACAAGAACATCCCTCAAGCTCTGCTCAAGACAACCCACTCCCGAGCACCAGTGACGACACCACGCTTTTCCCCCCAACACAACACATTGGCGCAATCCATTGTTGTTACTGTTGCCCTGGTAACGGGTGTATCTGGTCAATGTGTGTTTACACAGTGTTGCCACTGTCTGACCGAGATACGGTAAGATTATGGCATACGTATAAGATTTTATGGCAGTAGTCTGACATAGTGCAGTCGTGAAAGACCAAATTTCTCTCCGTAGTCTGATCCTGGCATAAGCCGCAGTAATATTAGTCGTTCCTCACAGAACAATATATGCCTGTGAGGATGGTTATGTTACCTGTCGGCATTTGTTGCTACACCATTTGTGTTTTAAATACACAAAGTGTAATTCTCTTTGTTTTATGTTTAGTTTGATGGTACACTTCAGCTGTTAGCGGCGTTCAACAACTTGAAGCGTCATTTTTAAAAAAATAATTATTTTTCACTATCTGCCAAACCGGTGCTTGCAGTGAACAGTTGAGTTTACTGTCACAATACAGCGCTCCCATCTCAAAACTTGGCTTGCAAATCAAAACATTTTTTTAAATTTAATTTAAATTGTTTAATTTGTGGCGGCACGGTGCCCGACTGGTTAGAGCATCTGCCTCACAGTTCTGAGGACCGGGGTTCAATCCCCAGCCCCGCCTGTGTGGAGTTTGCATGTTCTCCCCGTGCCTGCGTGGGTTTTCTCCGGGCACTCCGGTTTCCTCCCACATCCCAAAAACATGCATGGTAGGTTAATTGACAACTCTAAATTGCCTGTAGGTGTGAATGTGAGTGTGAATGGTTGTTTGTTTGTGTGTGCCCTGCGATTGGCTGGCAACCAGTTCAGGGTGTACACCGCCTCCTGCCCGATGATAGCTGGGATAGGCTCCAGCACGCCGTCGACCCTAGTGAGGAGAAGCGGCTCAGAAAATGGATGGATGGATGGATGGATGTTGTTGTTGTTCTTTTAATGACTAGAATAAATAAGATTTTCCATGACATTGTAATTCAGATGCGCCTGTATAGTGCGATATTCGCGTTAATAAGAACACATTGGAAGGAAGACTGCCATTCCCAGTACTAGTTCTTAGACTCCAAAAACACTGTTGCTGTAGAAACAAGCAAACAACTCTCTTTAATCTGCTTTTGGTTAAAAATAGTCTTGTGAAAAACGAGCCCTCTGTTTATTCCAAGTCTGCCTCCTTCCATTCCTCCCTTGCCGATATTATTGATTAGTGTTACAGGCTTCGGCGCGCACATGCAAGCACGCACGTGCATACGCAAACACACACACATTTAACATCAAGGCCATTAGGGCCCGTAATGATATGCATGCAGAGATCATGACAACATCATTATGGCTGCAGGCTGTTTGTCTAGTTGACAGCCAGCCTGTGCTGAGGTGTGTGTGTGTTAATGCATGTGTCCACACACACAAGCACACACAACCCCATTCCCTCCTAAGTGATTTATTGACACCGGACTGAACTTCCACCCCCTCCTTTCTTCTTCCTCCACTCCTTCGCTCCCTCTCTCTGTCATTCCTCTTGCTTGCCCACATACCCCCGCACCATCCTCCTCCCAATCCATCAGCCCCACCATCCCTCGGCCCCGCCTGCCCAGGGGAGACACAATGATTTCTTGTTAGAGAACTCCAACTACTAAATGACATCTTCAGGCGGGAGGAGAGCGGGAGGAAAGGAGAAGAGCGACTGAGAGAGAGAGGGGATAAAGAGAGGGGAGGACAGACGGGGAAGAAGAGGTGGGGGGGGGGGGTGATGAAACGGGAGAGGAGAGGATTGGGTGGCGAGAAAGTGCGACAATGAGGCGAGGATGTGGGACGAAAGTGGGGGAGGAAAATCGACATTGCGGTGAAGAGTGCGTGGGGTGGTTCTGTGACATGTCAGAAGTGAAACGATTGAGATGGTGAAATGAACGGCGGGAGAACAAGAGAAAGAGGAGACAGCAGGAAGGCAGTGACCTGATTTAAAGTGAAATCTAGCATGGACTTTATATGTCTGAGGAAGAGGAAGCAATGTGAAGATGAAGAGAAAATCAAAATAGTGAGATGCAGAATGCAGAAGAAATTCAAAATTAAAAGTGAAGGGGGTAAAAACAAAAATCAGAAAATGAAATGAGTCGTGACAGACAGTACCGATAATGATAAGAGAGATCTTTCTCATCTAGTGGAGGAATGAACTCGGCATGGGGATCCTATTAAACGCCTCTGTTGATATTTGAGGAAGGACTGACATTACAGTGAGAGGGAAAGAAAGCCAGGGAGGGAAAAGAGAGGGACAGAAAGATAAACTGGAAAGATGATGAATAAATGTCACAGCTTGCTCACCTGTTTGTGCATTTCGATGTTAAGACCGTAGGACATCTCGTAATACTGCAACACACACAAAACAACAATAATAATAAACATATTGTTACATTAATACCACTATTATTTTTAATGGTAGAACTGTTGCTTTATTTATGGGGCACCCAGACAATTGAATGTTGCATGAAAACACTTGTATACAGTAAATGCACTATTGTTCTAAAGTTTGGGGGTCACTTGGAAATCTTCTTAGTTTTGAAAGAAAATTGTAACATTAACAATGTCAAGACTGTATTTTCTTCCCTGGAAAAAACTGACTTTCATTTAAAAAAAGGAGGACATTTGCAGGTGACCCCGACACTCGTGAACGACCGTCTTTTTCCTTCATGTTGTTTTATAATGGCCTGGAATGAATCAATACATTCGACTAGAGTAATTAGTAGGAACGAGAAATGCATGGTTACGGATGACCATATCCCGATTAGGCACCCTCAACTTGTTTATGATGCTATGTATAGGTGTAAAAAGTGGATATAGAGACAACACCCCTGTTCAAATCCCAGGTTTTTGCCCCATAAAAAGATAATTAAAAAATAAAAACCTGTACAAGTCAATGGATTTTATAATTAATCTTGTTGAGAGGAGAAGTTAAAATAAACATGACGGTGTGGCTGCATAAGTGTGTACACCCTCTTATAACTGGGGATGTGGCGGTGTTCAGATTTAACCATATATCATATTCAAACTTATATTAAACGGAGTCAGCAGACACCTGCCTCTGTTTAAAGTTCCTGATTAACCCCAAATCAATTTCAGGTCAGATAAGGCTTTTTTTGACCTTTTCTTTGTTCAACGGTTCTTAATTTGCTCCACCGAGACCAAGGTCCCAGATCCAGTTGAAGAAATACGGACAAGCATGATGGTGCTGTAACCATTCTTGACTGGAAGTATGGTGTTCTTTTGGTGAGGAGCGGTGTTGTGTTTGCTCCAAACATACCTTTTGGAATTGGACCACAACACATTTTCCCAAACTTTATTGATTTTGTTACAGTCAACAAGCATTCACACTCATGGTTGATTTTACAATGCATGATGATAATCTTGTGTTTGATCTCATTAGGTGGTGCAGGGTTAACTAATGACGTGACTACAGTGAGTATACAGTGAGATAATGGGGGTGGGGCGGGGGGAAGAAATAAGAAAAAAACAAAATTAAAAATAAAAAAGCTGGTGGCAAAACATTTCAAAGACTGATCTAAAAAAAAATTTTCGCCCACAATATTTGCTTCGTTTTTTTTTTTAATAAAGATAAAAGCAGATAAGAATTAACCTTGGGCACTGAAAGTCATCAGCGGGTGTCTGGGAGGCCTCAAATTGAGCAGCGGCGAGGAAGGAATATTGTCGGACTGCTGCAATAATCACGTCTAATTTGAGCTATTTGAACCTTTTGACTCCAAAGAGGAGCTGTGAGGCGCACAGGAGAGCGAGAGGCGCGCCAATGAGAAATGACAGGCAGGTGGCACTCCTCTCTGTGTCATGCTCTCTCGCTGGACGGAAAAAGGAAAGTGTTTTAAAGTCGGATGCCTCGCAAAGTGACAGGCTGACATTTGCTTTTCAGAGAGGAGATTGGCAAATTGGAGCGCCAGAACATTCTGGCTGTATGAGAGGAGAGGAGCTGGGCATGGGGTTGCCTCTCTACAGACATCTTTCTTGGCACAGTGTGAGTGTGTGTGTGCACATGCAGGTGTCTATGTGTATGTGTTGCTGTTTGTCTGTGCTTCCATAAAAGATGCCTTTCCTGGCAGCTGGCAGCTCCACTTGACAGTTGGTGTGCCAAGTTTCTCCTGTTGCTTAGCAACACTCAAACTCCCCCCACATCAGCCGCTAGGAGAGGAGACCTCGCCTACCCATCAACCCCCCCCTCCCCTTTTTCTTAGCGAGAGCCAGAACTTCAACCCCCATCCCCTCCACCCACACACACACAGACACACAATTCCCAGCTCAGTGCCAGGGATGCCACATAGCGTTTTTTTTGGCAGGGCCCGAGTGGGTTCTTGGCAGCCAGTGCTGGTTCAGCTGTGGTGGCGAGGGGTTCAGATGGCAGGCAGAATTCCCGCTGACTGAACGGACCCAAATATTCACAGAACGTTACCCTAATGGTACGGTCGCAGCGCAGCCAAGTGCAGACACACTAACCTCAAAACTGTGCGCGCCTCATTAGTTTCAACATTTCCATACTTTCGTAGTTCTTTGACCATTTGTGGCTGTGATCTCACTTATCAGATCCAGAAACGAGCCAAGCACTCATTTTCTCCTCAGTTGCTTCAAGGTGTGATTCAAGGTGTGATTCATCTTCAATCAATTTTCTCGGATCGAATAGTCAATTTTTATTAAGCCAATGTGAACGTTGAGCGATTCTGTTGTCAAGCCAAAATTCCCAAAGAAAGGAATAAACTGAGGAATACGGACTATCAGTCCAGTCTATCATTTCCATGATAGACTGGACTATCATGGAAATGAGTGTCTCCCAAGCTTTACTGAGCACATATTTTACATTCGAACGATCTCATGGCACACCCTCAATTTACTCACAAATGGACTTACGCAGTGTGAAAGTTGGGCCTATTTATTGAAACATAAAGCTATTTTTCTGTTGTATGAACGCCAACAGGCAGATACACAGGTTCATTGTACCTTCTGCTATCGAATGAAAGAGCATTTCATTGTTCTGGCTGTCACTATATGTCACTGACATAGACAGATAAAGATGCTTTTTTTTTTTTTCCCAAACGTAAATCGTAATTTTCAGACCAGTTAAGTGAAACTGGCACATTGCTTGGGAATCTCTGATGTAAAAATACCACAAAGTGGTGAGCAGCATAAGGCTGACATCACCGCAATCAAGATTGGTCCCTTTCTAAGTGTTGTGATCGGACCATTTCACACAATTTCACAAGCGCGTTGAAAAGAGATAAAGTAGGTAATTAACTGAATTGGAATGCTTTGGCGCATAGTTTATAATGACTTTAATTGAGAGACAAATTGGTGTCTTTTTAAAAAACCCACTCAACTAAAAATTCTACAACCCCAATTCCAATGAAGTTGGGACATTGTGTTAAACATAAATAAAAACCGAATACAATAATTTGCAAATCATGTTCAACCTATATTTAACTGAATACACTACAAAGATGAGATATTTAATGGTCAAACTGGGCAGCACGATGCCCGACTGGTTAGAGCGTCTGCCTCACAGTTCTGAGGTCCTGGGTTCAATCCCCGGCACCGCCTGTGTGGAGTTTGCATGTTCTCCCCGTGCCCGCGTGGGTTTTCTCTGGGCACTTCGGTTTCCTCCCACATCCCAAAAACATGCATGGTAGGTGAATTGAACAACTCTAAATTGCCCGTAGGTGTGAATGTGAGTGCAAATGGTTGTTTGTTTATATGTGCCCTGCGATTGGCTGGCAACCATTTCAGGGTGTACCCCGCCTCCTGCCCGATGACAGCTGGGATAGGCTCCAGCACGCCCGCGACCCTAGTGAGGAGAAGCGGCTCAGAAAATGGATGGATGGATGGATGTTCAAACTGATAAACTTGATTGTTTTTAGCAAATAATCATTAACTTAGAATTTTATGGCTGCAACACGTTCCAAAAAAGCTGGGACAGAAAGTTGAGGAATGCTCATCAAACACCTGTTTGGAACATCCCACAGGTGAACAGGTGGGTGCCATGATTGGGTATAAAAGGAGCTTCTCTGAATTGCTCAGTTATTCACAAGCAAAGATGGGGCGAGGTTCACCTCTTTGTAAACATGTACGTGAGAAAACAGTCAAACAGTTTAAGGAGAAACGCCGCCGGCTTCTCTGGGTCCGAGCTCATCTAAGCTGGACTGATGCAAAGTGGAAAAGTGTTCTGTGGGCTGACAAGTCCACATTTCAAATTGTTTTTGGAAATTGTGGATGTCGTGTCCTCCGGACCAAAGAGGAGAAGAACCATCCAGACTGTTATGGACGCAAAGTTCAAAAGCCAGCATCTGTGATGGTATGGGGCTGTTAGTGCCAATGGCATGGGTAACTTACACATCTGTGAAGGCTCCATTAATGCTGAAAGGTACATACAGGTGTTGGAGAAACATATGCTGCCATCCAAGCAATGTCGTTTTCATGGACGCCCCTGCTTATTTCAGCAAGACAATGACGAACCACATTCTGCACGTGTTACAGCATGGCTTTGTTGTAAAAGAGTGCGGGTACTAGACTGGCCTGCCTGCAGTCCAGACCCGTCTCCCAGTGAAAATGCGTGGCACATTATGAAGCGTCAAATACGACAACGGAGACAGCTGCTGAAGCTGTACATCAAGCAAGAATGGTAAAGAATTCCACCTACAAAGCTTCAACAATTAGTGTCCTCAGTTCCCAAAGGTTTATTGAATGTTGTTAAAAGAAAAGGTGATGTAACACAGTGGAAAACATGACCCTGTCCCAGCTTTTTTGGAACGTGTTGTAGCCATAAAATTCTAAGTTAATGGTTATTTGCTACAAACAATAAAGTTTATTAGTTTGAACATTAAATATCTTGTCTTTGTAGTGTATTCAATTAAATATAGGTCAAACTTGATTTGCAAATCATTGTATTCTGTTTTTATTTATGTTTAACACAACTTCCCAACTTCATTGGAATTGGGGTTGTAGTTGAACACAAAGGGAAATCTGGAGGAGTGCGTTTGATGAAGCTGGGCAAACGCTTATTGCATACCAGCCTTTAGAAAGGTTCTAAACGCCGGCAGCAGAAATGCGCAGTTTATTTAGCCCAGAAGTCCACGACACAGACGTACACCCATTTAAGTGCCGTTTACTCCCTGATGGAAAGTGTGTGTGTGTGTGTGTGTGTGTGTGTGTGTGTGTGTGTGTGTGTGTGCGCACAAGTGAGTGTGGTCTTGCAAGTGGTTTCTGGTGGGTGTTTAGCAGCTGTTAGATGAAAAGGACTCAGACGACTTGGCTCACCATAACGTAGTGTCTCTGGATCTCAGTCTTCTCGGTGGCCAGTTTCTCACATTCCAGCTTCAAACTACAACGAGAGGAAACGATAGGGGTGAGAGGGGGAAGCAGCTGTCAACGTCTACAAGTTTGGATTTTACTCTGAGTAATATTTTTTTTTTAAATGCATCTCAGTTGGCAGCAAAAGTCGCTCTCACCAGTTCATCGTGTAGCACAAACACTGAGGGGATAGTTTGGGGGTTAAGGACGAGGTGATAACAGGCCATTAGCACCTCGCAGCAGAGAAAAACTAGACGAGTCACATTTAGATCCTGACATCCACGCAAGGATGGAGGATCTTCTTTTTTGGTTCTAAGTGACCTATTTGTTTTCAAATCCTGGTTTTTCTTTGCCAATGCCAACAATATCATTGCCACTACTGTGTGTCTGTACTCATCTATATGTATCGTACACATATCCAGCATCGTCAATGTGGAAGTCACCTCGCACCTGAAAAAAAAAACTATATACATGCTAATGGTAATGCTAATTAGCACCAATGTTACATTAAATTAGAAACCTTTGAACAACACAAACTGAGCAGCCCAGAGTGTTATATATTTTACTTATCTTTTTGTATGCTAACTATTAATGAGGACACGGGAAACAATTGTACGACTGCGTATAATGTATCGCTCTTCAGAATGCAATGGTTGCACCTCGCAACGGATTACATTGCAGGGAGGGTGTGTGTGCTCCGGCTATGAAGGGACAAACTTGAGCTGTACACAACAATATATTTCGTGCTTAGCACTCCAATATAAAATGATAGAATGCATATCAAATTTAAACAATGTATTTGTAAAACAACAGACTGATGAAAAACAAATGACTAGTGTTAGGAATGTGCTGATGGCTATACAGTACACACTACAGTATAACTGGGCATGAGAAGAAATTATTTTAACTTGAAATCTGGCAGGACTATTAAACTGCTCAATACACAGTATAATACAGGTAAACTTCACACAAATTACTCAGTATAGATCTGTGCTTGCCAACGCGTTTTTTTTTTTTTTTTTTTTTAACTCAAGGGATTATAAACTGTCCGGACAATAAATAAGAGAGGTTTGATGTTGGTTTGATGTTTTACTGTAGTTTATTCATATCGCAACTTCCTAAATATCATCCGATTAAAAAAAGAACAAAAAAATAAAAAATGTTGTCCAACATCGTGCAACTCTAGTACTTGAAATGCACGGATACTACGACACCAATATCACTTTACAATCTTAAATACCTTCGAGAGAGAAACAGCCCTTTAACGTAAACTGATATTATGCTTTGCTTGGGCAGTGACTAAGGCTGCCGTCCGACCTTTCCCTAAAAAATAAAGTATTTTTATTCTATACTTTTTTTTCTTGTAAGCCTATTTACTATCATAGCATATACAGCATTTTTCTTCCCATGTGTGACTAATAATCCTTTGTACAAACTAGCCGATGTCAGATACTGTAATTTAGACAATATACAATACCACCCTCTAAAAAGGCTACAAATATACTCACGTCTCTAATTACTACTCTTCTGCTGAATGTGTGCCCCTGAATGGATAACACACACACACAAATACACACACACACCACAGATGAGGCGGCCAAACACCTCTCCCATGTGTGCCATATCTCTGTGAGTCGGTCTTACCACACGGCCCAACAGGTCCCTCCTGTCCCCTAAAATTGGATAATGCTTTTGGCCGGATTTGCAAAAGGACATACTCACGTTATTCTCTCCTGTGGATGTGTAACAAGTGCACGTACACACACATCCCTTGCACCTCATGTAGCAAAGTGCAACCTCCCTCCCTCCGTCCCCAGAGAGGCAGTATCTTGGGTCCGTTTACGCTGATTTGTTTGCAGGCAGCAAATAGATTGATAGGGGGAGAAGGGGTGGGTAGTGTGAATGTGTGCTTTTGTGTGCGCACGCACGTGTGTTGATGATGTGTGTCTTGTGGGTGAGTTGCGTGGCGGAGGAAAATTAGAATATGATTAATACGGCAACATTACCCCCACGGCCGCAACAGGTAATAACAGCCCCCATCAGCTCCCTTTTCACGCACACACGCACATAATTGACTCATTTATCATTGCCAGCACGTGGAGGAGAAGGGGAACAAGGGAAGTGAGCGAGTGAAGCGGCAGAAGAAAGAAGAGGCGGTGGCATTCAAAAGGTGGAGGGGAGTAAGGATTAAACCCCTCCCACTCCACCCCCATCACCTTATAGATTTTATTACAGTGCAATTGCCTCTCAGCTCAAGTGTCCAGTGTGTGTGTGTGTGTGTGTGTGTGTGTGTACCAGCTACCTCATCCTCTTGTGTTGGATGCGTTATAAAAATCAGTAAAGTTATTGCTTTGACTGAGAAAAATAACCTCAGAAGGTTTGACGACTTTGATGACCAGTATAGACCAACATGTACCGACTGGACTGTAACTATCACTTCATGTGTAGAAAATCCTTAAAATCAAAAGGACTCCTACTTTGACAAAGATTTTAAACGCCTGCATGAAATATTTACTGACATGGCGGACCTGGTTCAAACCATAAACTGTAAAATGACAGACTCGTTTGATGCTTTTCTCAATTGACCGACAATGACAAATACAGAGGCTACTTTAATCAAAGTTAAGACAGCACATTCATCAAATATGACTACTCTGAGCCAGTGCTTTGGACTCAATATCACAATCACATTTAAAGCTATAATCTTTTCCGACGCCCCCGAGACTAGAATTCAGCATTACAGCAAAGCCTTTGTCGCTTCGATATGACGCAGGCTAAATTCTTGTCCGGCCTCCTCCTCCTTCCAACCCCACGGTTTCCCCTCTCTCTCTGACTCAGTCAACCTGTGCGCTGTCCATATATGGGCTTGCCTGTTCGTAGGTAAAATACATAATTTCCGCTACGTCATGAGCGCCACCAAGTGATCCGGTGTGGGAATGTATAGGATAGTCACTAATTATACAAAATTAGTGAAAAATATAGCAAGATGTGTCAGAAGCTGATAGGCTTAATTAGCATTCTGTCATCTACTCTTATAGTGGCTTGGGTAAAAAAGTATTTTTTTTAAACAAAAAATAGTTGTGGATTATATCTTTTAGAGACAGTTTGAGAATATTATTTGATTAACACATAATCTGCATATTCACGGTTCACTATTCACCTATTTGAATTTTTTTCCCCCTGTGGAACCTATCCTCAGCTAGTCACAGAAAAACTAGCCTGCCGGTGTCTTTTTCTTCTTCTGTAATACCTAAAGTTGCCACAAGATGGTGCCAGAGCCATTGCGAATAGGAATGAAGTTGGTGTCAAAGAAGTATTGTTGAAGTAATACATCTTGATAAAAACTAACATCTTTGCATGCCAAGTCTTTGTATGTAGCATCTTACAAGCAGCAGAATTTATTCACAATTAGCAAAATCCACCATCCTTTATTTTACACACAGGCACTTGTCCTCATTGGGTGAAGCGGAGCAAATTCCAGCTGGACTTTGGACCAGAAGTGGGGTAACACCCTGGACTGGTCGCCAAATCAATCTCATGGTTCGTAGACGAGCATTCACACTCACATTTCAACCTACGGACATTGTAGCCTACAATGAACCCAACGTGCACATTTTTGGAATGTGGGAGGACGACAGCGTGCCCGCAGAAAACCCACACCGAGATTCAAACCTGTGAAGCAGACGCGCTAACTGTAGTAGTACACCCTCAAAAATTAAACATTGATTTAAGATTACTCTTTTTCGGAAACAATGTGGCATTTTTAAGACTGTTGAAGGGCAGATTAAAGGATAGTGTGTAACTTTTAAGGATAATTAAGGCATTAATTTTCTAAAATCCTATTTACGACTTTAAGGACCTCCAGACACCCTGAATGGTGTACTGCGCACTTGAATAACATTGTTATGTTCAAATGACTTTACTATTCATTTGCTACAAGTACTTCATTAATTGGTATAAGGAAGCAGGGAGGCATTGAAAGGAAGAAAGGAGTGAAGGAGAGTGGTGGGCAGCAAGTGGAGTATGATTGGCTGTCATAATTAGTCTTTAGCTGGCCGCCATTTAGAGATGATGCGAGGGAAAGAAGCATGAAAAGGGGGAAAACAGACGATAGGTGTGTGCGTGCCTCAAATCTTTCCCTGGCGGTGACAGAAGATAAGGTGATCAGCTGAAAGTGCTCCAAATCTGCAGCCTGTCGCTTTTTCAGACAGCTCTGTCGGCGTTGCATTGCTGATGAACACACATGCACGCATACACGCACATCACTGGAAACAAAGAAGCGTGTAAAACTGTATATATTAGCCAAAACACTGCATTTACGAAGGCAACACACTCCCACGCATAAGCAAAAAAAAAAAAAAAAAAAACACTAAGCAGACAGTCAAAATGAAGCAACCTCCAGCATCTAATTATGATGTTGCACTTTAAGAAATGTGCCAGGTGTCATTTAAGTCTCCAGCCTTTATTTTTCCTTGATTTCCTTTTCATTTGCTTGCGGTTTTAAAATCAGGAAGACTTCCATGCGTTGCTTCGGGATGTTCATTTTCAAAGTGGTTGTAAAGGTGCATCTACCGGTTGAAGACAAACAGTGCACTCAATTGCTTCTAAAAAAATCAATCAACTGCAAATAATCAACCAAAGTCTACATAAACTACTATGTCAATCCCTACTCAAGAATACAAAAAGGAAGCACTTCTCTTATTTTGCTCATCTATTGTGTCCTTTGTAATTTTGTCGTCGTGCAATTATAACAATTTGTGGCCTCATCCGACAAACACTGCCAACAAAGCCCCCTGTCATAAAATGTGATTTTGTAACGTTTAGTCCTTTTTTTTTTTTTTTTTTTTTTTAATAATAAACATGCAGCTCGACTTTGGAGAGGCTCTGGGAGATTCCTCAAGTGTGTAATGACTTAAATATGGATAGCCCTTTAACTAATGTTTAGTCTCTTCACTTACACTTTGGTCTATGAATTGTCACCTGGCAACGCCACAAAGATGACTTTACAAATAAGGCTTCTTTATACTCGCAGAGACGGCAACCGCGCCGATGTCACTGCGGCTGTCCCTCGCGTAGTTTGCCTTTATACTCGCGTGCAGTTTTAAAAATGTACTGCAGTTCACCTCCAAGGCGGGGGTGTCCCTAACGGCTGGTATTGGCTAGGACACCACAGGGTGGCGATTCCTCGGCATTTTTGGGCCATTTCCAGTAGCCGTTTTTACTTTCCTTTCGCTAACAAGGAACAAAGCAACAACAATGGCAACCGTGGAACAATGTTTGCTAGAATAAATGGACTTAGATGACACGTTTAATTATACTGCAAAATCGATCGAGAAGGCGGCGGCTTAGATGGTACGTAGAACCAAGGGGAATGCTGAGTAAGTCATCACAGCATGTGACTAAAACGGACCAATCATGAGAGATGATCTCCGCGGCGTTCGACGTGCAGCAACTATTTTTGCCGTTTGCGCGTCAAGCTACGCAGAGGGGCCGCGCGGGGCAATTCGTCGGTCAAGTGATGCAATGCGGGCGTTGTCGGCCGCGGGAGTATAAAGAGGCCTTAAGCCTCATCTCGTTTCACTTTATAATTATGGAAATGATACAACTCATAAATAGGCTTAGCTTGACAGATGCTCGGGTGACGCCACAAACGTCTTTTTTTGTTTGTTTGTTTTATTTTTCTTGCAGCCGTTCTCTGAGCTGCTTATCCACGAGTGCTGGAGCCTATCCCAGCTATGATCGGGCTGGAGCCGGGGTACAACCTGAACTGGTTGCCAGATTTTTTTTAAATGGTTTCAGCAGCACATTTCGAAAGATGTAAACCATCTTCGCAGTTAAAAACATATCAGTCAGCACTAAGTCCTATTGATTGTGACATCACCGTAATCACACACGCACCCGTTAGAACCGTTTAGGCTCCTGCCCTCCAGGACTGTGACTGTTCACTTTACATCTCATTAAGTATTGATCAACCGTTTCTTGTAAATCCACTAGAAAAAAAATTCCGACAGCTCTCTCTTGCTCACACACACACACGGCGAACAGGGGCCCACCCAACTTGCTTGTGTACACTTTCATCATCATTCATGGGTGTGCACAACACACACACGCACACACAAAACAAAGGATGGATCTTGTCGCACAGCAGCAGGGCAAGTGCACTTGTATCTGTCAACACACTCATAGGCTAGGCCACACACACACCTAACTAAAATCACAAAGTGTGAAGCATCCCGCTCGGAAAAACAATATTGAATTGAGAGTTGATTAAATCAAATGTTTACACACTTTTTTCTTTCCCCTTTCGTGCTGGTCGCTTCATACAGTTCACCAGTGTTTCTCAACCTTCGTTTTTGACAAAGCATGTACTGTATTTTACATTATAAAAAGCTTGCGTCACACCAGGCAAAAATGGCAGAAAATGTACATACACCGAAATAATGATCTCGATTCAAATGACTCACTGTGAAATCCGAGGCTGTTTATTTGAACACAAAGCTATTACCTGTATTTTGTTGTACAGCGAAATGTGGCTAACACAGGTAAACTTTACCTTCTGCCATGTAGTTGAAGAGCATTTGATTGTTCTGCCTGTCACTCTACATCACTGGCATAGATAGCTTAACAAAGTTTCGCTATTTGTCGTAAACAATTATTTTTGGACCGTCCATCCAATTGAATAGAGTGTTCCCCCGCTATGCGTCACTGATGGTGATTAGCCTAAATTTGGCACAGGCATTGTCGTTTCAGTTCCCACTCAGTGATGTGATGCAATGGTGCGAAGGTGTGAATGAATGGTAGTCTGTCTCTAGATGTGCCCAACGACTGACTGGCGACCAGTTCGGGGTGTCGTCCGCCATTCGGACAAATTTAGTTGGAATTCAAGAAAAAAAAAAATTATAACTAAAGTACATGAACTATTATTCCGGCCATAATGCTCTTCTCATAATGTACTATTGGCGCTATTTTAGTCACGTTTTAGGGAAAATGACATCATTTGAAGTGTCCTGGTTAATTTGATGCATCGACTTGTAGAACCCCTCGGAATATCGGCCCGTATGAGCTTATTGGTGGATATTTTTAACTGAAATTTGTCCACCAATCAGAGAAGGGGTTCCCCGGTTAGTAGACAAAACCAAATGATCGAGGAGATACAATAGGTTGAGAAATAATGAGCTTAGACTGTTTTACTCTCATTTGAAGGCGTTATTTTTAACCAGATTTTCTATTTGCAATATTCCCCCAAAAGGCACCCCCCAAAAAAAAAAAAAAAAAAAAAAAAAACCTCAATTTCTCCGGAACCAATGGTACAATTTTCAAACATTTTGGTGTGTTGTACTCAGGTCGAAGTGGCCATTCCAACCAGAATCAGCATCCTGACAGACTGTCATTTTTGGGGGAATCTTGTCCTGCTGCTACAGTGAGCTAAAGCCCATCAAGAAGCACTCATGTCTTGCATTGAAGATTGACTTTTGAGGCATATTTTCCCTCATACTTTTGGAGCCTAATGCAAAGAACTACTTTGGGATCCTCTGCTTACTTTTGCATTGCAAGTGTTTGCAAGCCCATTGACAGTGAGGTTTGTCCATTTCGTTCCCCCTCCAATTCAATTACCATTGTGAATAATAACCCTGGACAGTGGTTTTATGCGCGAAGCCAATCTTGCCAGTCATTTTTTATTTTTTTTGGCTTCACATCAATTGTCAAGGTCACATGACACACTTACACAGCCGATGAGTGTGCGCGTTTGTTTTTTATAACAGCAGTCTAGTACGCGCCCAGGGAAGAGTAGAAGGGCTTCAAACATGAGTGGTAGCATGTTAGTGGTGACTGAAGAGCCTCTATGCAGGACTCTCTCACACAGACACGCGCGTGCACACACACACACACACACACACACACACACACACACGCGCGCACACACACACACACACACACACACGCACGCACGCACGTGCACACACACACTAACATTCACTCAGAGCAGCTTGTGCTTGTGTGCATGCAAATGTGTGTAGAAAGAATTGAAGTAATTAAAGCTCCCTTGCCTCAGTCTGCTGATTACAGACTGTTTCGTTAACATACACGAGCACGCACACGCGCACACACACACACCAAAAATCAGAGCCACTGACCCACCAAAGGCTTTAATTAGCCCTTTTCTGCCTTTAGTTTCCTACTAATCTTCCTCATCGCTACATACCTACCACGCCGCCAAAACCCGACAAACATTTACATTTGTGCACGTAGCCCGCCGCGACACACACATATACCGCGACACACACATACACCGCCACACACGCAGTTGTAGCTCATCAGTGCTAATCCGTTCCCCTCAGTCTCTTTCCTGGTGTCTAATCCAGCATCTATCGGAATCCAGCCACCGTCTCCGCAGCCAAAACACACAAGTAAGCTCTGCTATTTCTAGGCGGCGGCTATTTGTGTGCGCAGATAATTGGGGAGCCCTGCACGTGTGTGTGTATGTGTGTGTTTTAAGCACATAACTCATCACCCAGTGTGTTTGTGACTGCAGGGAAACACAGCAGCAGTGGCAAAATCTACGAGTGTTTTTCTTTCATCACAAGGCCTGTCCTGCATGCAACCGCATGAGGATCTCTGGTCATAATGACCTCAGTAAAGCATCAACTTTTGCCATTGGGGAATGACTAAAGTGTCTTTTATGAGTTGCTCACAACTTCAAGCGATAACCCGGCCGGTAAATTTTTAACTAATTAATCTCAATCGTATTTTGAACGAGTTTGTCCAATGAATTCAACATGATTGGTATGTAGTTGTTACGGAAGGGGAACGACACTGTGTCCTCTGTTTCAAGTTGAGTTGTGTTTCTATGGCACTGACATAACCCACATTTGTCGCGTTATAGTCCATCACTAACCTACGCTAATGAAGTACAGCGAACCCCTGCCTATTTGCAGTTTGCTTTTTGCAAATTAACCAATCCATCCTCGGCTATTCGCTGAAAACCTCTATCAACGTTTTTTGTACTCTTTCTGAATTGCCTAAGATGTCACATAATGCATTTGACTATAGGAAAGTAGGATTTGGTGTCAAGGAAGAATGTTGAAGTGATACATCTACTATTTTTACGGGTTGCAAGGGCAACATACACACGGAATCCAATGTTAAAGACTAATGTCGTAACAGGAGTTTCAAATGATATTTAGGTGTTTTGGGATCATGGTTTGTGGTTTACAAAATTACACAAATCGAGTGGAATGCGTCCGTTATGGTTTTCTGCTGTTAGCGGCATGGCTCGGTCGCTATCCTCCGCAAAAAGCCGGGATTTATTGTAGTAATGCCATAAAGTAATTATATGAAAGGAACTTGCGAGCCATACTGTAAATATAAAATGATCAAGTGAAAAACTATAATTGAGCATGTCCTCTTTTGCCGCATAACGACGCATTCTTACACATTTGCGTTTATTGTACAGACATAGGCCATTTAAAGATGGCGTGCAAGGAACTAATTTGCGCAGCAGGGTAAGAACGCGTCGTCACAGTTTTATTATATTTAAGGTTAAGAAGTGTTTTTAACAATATTTACTGTAAATATGACTTAACTATTGTGTTAGCATAGGTTAGTTATAGACAATGGCACATTACGATTTGTGTGCAAATTCGGTTTACGTTGCCGCCGTAGAACAGAACTCCTTCATAAACACAGGGCCCCATGTACATGATTAGCCTACTTCTACAAAATTTTACCCATACATAAAACATGTAAAGACAGTGGCATTCATGTCAAAATGATCAAAAGCCACGTTTCACTGCTCGCTCATCTGGGAACCAAAGAAAAAGGTTCGTACCCACCTGCCAGATTAAACATCCAATCCATCAATGAAAGGAATTCGCATGGCTCAATCTGTTGCCATGTTCATCAGCCACAAGTACGCTTTTAGTCATACACGGTTTCATTTTTCCCATTGCACGTTTTTCCTGGAAATTGTACACCGGCCTGCTCAAGATGGAATTTGAAGCTCACCCAATCACAATCTCTTCTATTCAATTATTGTGTATTTAGCAAGGTGTGTTAAGCACGAGGGCACCACTCCAGGTGTTTTGTAACACAAGGGGGAGGCACTGAAATAGTGCCAGGGGAGCAATCAACACAAGGGGTGACTCACCCGCAATGACTTCCTTGATTTATCAAGATCAATCAGACGGGTGCTTCACACGTTCGCTGAAAATATTTTTGTATTTTACATAAAGAAGTGGCGATAACCTGTGCTTACCCCTTAATTTCTCTGGGCAAATATTTTTCAGACATTTGCCAACACTGAGAAGGAAAAAAATATGAGTGACTGGAGAGGAATGAGTGAAAATGGAAAAGTCTTTCTGACCTGAGAGTAAACTAGTACGCAGGAAAGAGTCAGTCATTGAAGGGATGTTTTGGCACTAACATACTGTGCTGCAAGTACCCAGTCAACAGAGTGCACAAATGTGCCAACTGCCAAAATAAACTCTCTCCTGCACGACATTGACATGTTGTAATTAACATGAGACCCGTATTCAAAGAAATCATGAGGATTCTCTGGTTCCATCCATCCATTTGCTATAGCAATTGTCCTCCTCAGAGTTGCGGTAGAGCTCGACCCGATTTCAGTTCCCAATCCATCAAGAACCAATTCAGTAAAACAGAATTATTGATCAAATCATGGACTAATGAATTGCAATGTCCGGTCTGAGTGAAGACAAATCAGAAAGCCCTCACGCTGTCATAGCGGCCCCACCACAACTCATTGCAACATGAGTTGTGGCGGATGCCCAAGAACACCCTGTGACACACACACACACACACACACACAAGGTTCTGAGGAAAGCTGCAGTAGCCACGGGGGTTAGAGGACTGTAGATGGGAGGGTGTACAAAAGAAGTTTGAAGTGGGACAGAAAAAAAGAGGGAGGGATGGGATACTGGCCAGCTAAATCAAAGCAGGTTGAGAGGAGGATAAGAATGGGGGACGAGGAGCGGGGGAGGGGTCGGCTATAAAGGTGTGCCAAGTGAAGGGTGGGGGGCGGGTGGAGCGGAGGGGGGGGGTGGGTGCCACAGCTAAAATGAAATCCTTCATTCAAAGCCTATGCATATGCCTGCACACCAACCATCTAATAAACAACACACACACACACACACACAATCATACCAGCCTGTTTGTATGTACACTATTGCAGCCTAATGCAGGGGTGCGCAAACATCTTCTCAAATCAATGAAATTGATTAAAATGCCATTAATCTGTTCAAGCCCCCCTAAAAAACAATTTTTTTTGTTTTGCGTTTCTGACGCTCAGGATCCTCAGAGGTGCTCCCCCTGACTCTCTCTGGGGGTGGCAGTTTCTAAAAAAAAATGGTTTTCTATAATCTTCAAAGGGTATTTTGCAAAATCGTTTACAAATATGTTATTTTTTTTATTTTTATTTTTTTTTACAGAACACTTTGTTTTACATCTGAATTAGTTTTGGATCAAGTTGAATGCAAAAGAAGCACTGTAAATACCAAATACCAAGTGCAAAAAAAAAAAAAAAAGCTATACCTGGTGGATTATAATAGAGCTGGTAACCAGGCAGGAATGATCAAAGAAACTCTCTGACTCAATGTCAGAGAGAACTCTCAGTCTCAATGTTTAAAATTGTTCGATTGAACAATTTTGGGCTTAAAATCCCGCATATTTCATCTTCTCTGGACAAATATTTTAAAAATGTCCGAAAGGCACAATTTGATAGCTTGTAAAGTACACAAAAACTGCATTAAGCTTTTTGGTCTCTTGACATACTTTAAGTCACCTACTCTTTATATACTTACTTTACTGATGAGTGCATACTGGATATGGTGTATCTTCTGTCCAAAGTTGAAGATAATAAATAGATATATAATATCAACATTTTATTATATAAATATAATTTTATTATATAAATATAATAAAATGTATCATTTCATTCTCTCACCCAAGGAGATCTGGAATCAGAATCGCTTAATTATCATCCCATCATAAATTTTAACTCAAAATTTCGGCTTGCAACGCAAAGAGTGGGTTGGGGGGGGAATAATAATAATCGTAAATTGGGGCACTGGTAAATCAAATTTCAATTTACCAATTTTAGAGGAACAAAAAACAAGTCTACATTATTACAACAAATATAACAGGACTAGATGTGTGCAAATACTCTGTGGGCGAGACTAAACAACAGAGCAGCCATATTTGGCCCACCCATGTTCTAACATGACATGTACCTGTGGTACTGGGTCTGCAGGAACTGGAACTCCTCCTTGATGCGGTCCAGAGTCTCCGGGTACGTCAGCTTCAGCGACTGGGGGGTCCCCGATGCCGCGGCTGCTGCTGCCGCCGCCGCTACCACGGAGGCCGAAGACCCCGGGGGTGGCTGGAGAGGTGCCTGAGGACAACGAAAACACACACACACACACACACACACAATATTGACATGTGACACGAGCTCAACAAGAGGCGGCAATGAGGAATGATGGTGGCACTTGCATGGCGGGTGGCGGGCTGTCTTTTGCAAAGTGTCATGGCCAAGGGAGCCAGATGTGAATGGGTCACAAAGACTTGGGAAAGGGTAGGGCGGGGCATTGAGCTCATGAGATTCTTAGCCAAATGAGACCTCATTGTTTCACTGCAGGTCCAAGAAGGGGACTAGGAAAAAGCATAGCGGGTGGGAAGGGGACCCATAAGGGTTGTGGAGCCTTTGGAACCCCTATGCTTTTGGCTCCCTTCTCTGCAGGGTCCAGAGCAATTAGGAGGGTACAAGCATAAGTGTAATGCTGCAGGACATGCAGACAAAAGGCTGAGCGCTGGACTGCGAGGGTGGTGGGGCGGGTGCTCCCCCGTCTGTCTGTCTATCTGACTCTATGTCAACATCACAGAGCTCATGAGCCCACAGGGATGATGAGTTCTCAAGCTCCGAGGCGGTCAAGTAGTACAGTGAAGTTAGCACTTGACTACTGAAGAACAATATCATGCCTAATCCTCTGTTCAAATTAAAAGGGAAGAGTTTTCTGACAGAAAATTCTCATGATTCCAAACTCACCAACAGTTACTACATTATTTATATTTATGAGTAATTAAGTGTGCTTTTCCTCAATTAAATATGTTTAAAACAAAATTATATTCCAACAATGCTTTTAAATTATTATTATTTTTTTTTTAAAAAGGTCCCTGATAAACAATGGAATACCCTTGGGCTTAGAGTTTTTTTAAATAAATAAATGCTTTGCGTTCTACAAATTAAGTCAGCCTGCTGATTCTTCGTGGCATCCCATGCCAGGGGTGCAAATGTCTCCAAGCATGAATGTTTTCCAGGACAACGTTTGAAACAAGACAATGTACACAACGTCTTTCAAAGAAAATCTTGAGACAGTCAAGCTCCAGCGAAGCGGTAGGAAAAAGGGGTAGATGACGAAAATAATTATGTGGTAAAATACAGAACAATAATTACATTTTATACATTTAATAGCACTTTCAAATCCATTTGTAACTTCAAGAGAGAAAATATTTGTTCACGTTTTCTCTTTCCATTGTTGAATTAATTTAAACAGACCTTGAAACTACTATGAACACCGTAAACGTGATATTACATAAACTAGCGCCAAACCACATTATGATCATTTTCTGGCAACAAAAATTCCCTCTCTCTTTCTTTCTTTAAGATTACTTTCCATTCCTAGTGGGTCTGTAAACTAATTGGGGTGAAAATTAATTCGTACTTAAAAAAATATATTCTACCCAAGTCTTTTAAAATGCTCCCTACTTATTGACATACTAAAGGGCAGATCAATTCAAAAAAATATTTTTGATCAATTACTGAGAATTATGCTTGCTCATCTCCACTCCAGAATTCTACACTTTATTCAACGTGTATATTGCAGTGTGCCATCTACTTTTGCTATACTTTGCCTCTCAAGTTTATCTTGGAGGTCACCCACTTAATCTGCAGCTTTTCTGGCCTTTATCTGTGTTGCAAGGCCCCACCCAGGCATTTGTTCAATGCACTTAACGTCCTTGTGAAACACAAATCATCGAGCCGGTATGTTTGTCCAGTCCCATGAAGAGATCTCCGTCTGCATCGCTGCCAAATCTCCTTTCGACGTGGCCGTCGGACGATCAGGCCCAGAAACACTCAAGTCGTATCCCGTCCTATTATAGCGTCAGAATATCGAAGGCGAGTAGACTCCTAATGACGGCGCCGACGGCTCCTTTGAAAACGTGTTCCTCTCACATCCGAGCGTCGCGCACATCAGCAACACATTAGCTTTAATTAACTGCAACATCGCTCAGCCGGGAATGCCAAAAAGTACGTAGGAGCTTGGGTGGTGGTGGTGGGGGGGGGATGAAAGCTGTGAAAATCAAACTCGCATGTTGACATGACAGCGCCGCAGCGTTCCAACACAAACATACACATCCAGAGGCTATAGAAAGTCGACACACCCTTGTGTTCAAATGCCTGGTTTTTGTGATGTTAAAAATGAGACCAAGATAAATCATGTTTTTAAAAATCCATCATTAATGTAAACTTACGCCCAATAACCTATACAACTTAATTGAAAAACAATCATGCTTTCAGAGAGGGGAAGCAAATATTAACAACTGTCGTTGTTAACACACCCTCTTAATACTGCGGATGTGGCAGTGTTCAGAAGACTCACATTAAAAGGGAGTCAGCACAGACCTGCTAATTACTGAAAGTGACTCTGATTAACCCCAAATAAAGGCCAGATGCTCTAGTAGGCTTTCCCTGACATTTTTGTCACCACATCTTACAGCACAGGCCAAGGTCTGTTGAGAGCTTTCAAAGCATCAGCGAGATCTCATTGCTCAAAAGATAACGAGCAACCCTTTATTGCTCAGTGACTGTTTCTGTCAATGTCTTTATGTCTCAAAAGTGTTCTCTATCAATTGACTGTCTGTTGACGTGCTAGAGCGGCTCCAACTAACGGAGACAAATTCCTTGTGTGTTTTTTGGACATACTTGGCAAATAAAGATGATTCTGATTCTGAAAAGGTAACCGTTAGGAGACGGGGACAAAAGGATTTTCAAGCCATTAAATATACAAACACTTGACAAGTGAAGACACGTATCAAGTGGGGGAAAAAATGCCACAAGAGAGACATTACCAAGAACTGGACAAGCCTCCAAAATGAATGAAACAGATGGGAAAAAAATGGTCAGGGAGGCTGACAGCAACATTGACAGAGATCAAGGAATTGCTGGCAAGTAAGTACTGCCTGTTTAGTACATGCGACAATTTCCCGTCTTCTTCATATGTCTGGGCTATGGAGATAAGACACACACCAAAGAGTTAGGAGGAGGTTGTGAAAGGAAAGGAGAAGAGATAACAATGGAAGATACAAGGGTGGCGACCGGCGACCCAGAAAGTTGGAAACGCACTGAAAAGAGAAAGGCACAAATGAAACGAGCCGCTCTCAATCTGTCGGACAGATCCCTTCCTGGATGAGTGCGCGCGCACGCACGCACACACGCACGCACGCACACACACACACACACACACACGGGCCAATTAACCTGCAGAGGAGAAAAGTCACTTGGGCCTTTTCATGAGAGGATACAAGGAGGGCAAAGGGTGTACCGTCTCGTCTTCCTCTCATTTAAAGCACTACCTTCATTCCTTCCTACATTTGTCTCCTGAGCGAGTGTCCTTGACATGTTCAAGAGAGTTTTTGGTGTACAGAAAGGAAATTATTATTATTTTCTTTTTGATGAAGTAATCCCACAACGGTTATTTTCATTCTTCACTCCTTGCTTTGAATCATACTATGCTCAAACAATCTTTCCTTAGACAACTTTGTGTCTTGTATATTTGTCTAGGCATTTTATATTTTACAGACTATATTTTACAGTCTTTTTCCAGCCAGGATAAACATTTGTATGATGTCAGTGTGCTCCGGTATCTCATTAATGCAAGCAAATTATTTTCCTTTTTTTTTTTCCCCATCCACACCTAAAATAACAACACCTAATTTTTCGACAATATTTTTTTTTCCTAAATCGTCTTCTCATGATGCTTGCCACTTCTGCTAAAACCTCCTCCATCCTCAGTTGAACAATGATCTTGTCTCAATTTATGTAGAGTGAAACCTGGGCCTGTTAATTGCCCACAAAGCTATTAATCTGTTGTATGAATGGCAACAGGTGATACACAGGTTAATTCAGTTGAGTTAAGTTCTACCATTTAGTGGAAAAGCATTAATATGTTCTTCCGGTCACTGTATGTCGCTGGCATAGATAGATGAACAAATATGTATTATTCTAATTAATTTATGGACCAATTAAATAATATTGGATCATTTGGGAATCACTGTGTTAGGGAGCTTTCACACAGAGAGTTCACTTTGTCTCGATCAGTTGATTGGCTTGTAAACCGTTTCTGCCCCAGTTTAGTATGGGTTCGCACAGTTTAAAAACTATATAAATCCACGGGATTCTCGTTTCGGCTTAGGAGCATTCTTTTCCTATCCCAACTGAGTGAGAAGATCCACAAGTACTTCAAGGATCCTTGTTTGCATTCTAAAAATGCTTATGAAAGGTTCCTCAATGCAACATTTAACTCACCTTTAACGTAGGTTACTCTGAAGCAATCTTTACGAAAGGATGGTAGCCATAAACTTTACGGCAGCAATATTTATAGCGACAGGCAAAACTTACCAACTCTATGCGAAGACACTGCAGAAGCAAAAGGTACTAGGCGCTAAAGCTTACGTAGAAGTGACAAATCGCAAGTAAGTTATCGTTATGCTACGTAACAGTTATTTTCGTAGCCCATAATTCACGCCATGAAGAAAACAAAAATGCCAACTTTACATTATTTAAGAAAGACTCCTGGGTGCAGTGAATTTCCATCTCAAGATACATAAGTTTAGCCTCTTAAGTGATTTTCACCGTTTGCGACAACATGGTTGAAATAAATACGACAAGCACACATGGATCAAAGGAGGGCTTTTTGTAGTCCTTTGGAAAATTCGCAGTTTTGCAGCAAGAGATGTCAGCAATGCTGTTCCAGGAGGGCTGTACTTTCCTATACAGGTAAGTTTGAAAGTGAGCACGTTTTCACCTAACCTTGACCCAATGACGTTTTCCACAAAGTTTACAGAGAAGTAGCATAAAGGTTAAATTTACATTTCCGAAGAGGCCCCAAGCGCTCCAAAATGTGTCATAACAACCACATGATGTCGCTCTCTTCCTTTATTGGTCACAAGAATGTAAACAGGAAGAAAGTTTGTTGTGCGCAATCGTGAATGGTGAACCAACAATGGCGATTGTTGACCATTTTACAATGATACAAACTACCTTGTTTCCTTATGACTGATGTTAGCACCCAAGGTTCCGTGTCAATTCAGTTATTTTGCTAATAGAAAAAATACGTGCAATACAGAAATACTGTAGACTGCTACGGCTCTTGAGCTCCAAAGACAAAAGAGCAGACATTAAAACTAAAGCACTTGTTGTGGAGTCTGCCAACAGTGTGACCGTGCCCGCTGTTTTCATTTGAGTTGCCTTCATACCGCAGGCAACAAAACCACAATGACCTCACATCCTTGCTCGCCAACAATGTGCACGCACACACACACTTGGAGCAGACAACACGCCCACACGCCACCTCAGACGGCGGATGCGTACAAGATGCAGCTTTCTGCAAGTATTTACGAGCACATGTGCACTTTATTCCCTTCACATGAGCGGTCTCAGCATCGACTAGATGAAACGCCACAACACGCATCGCGAACGTCACGCTGGAACGAAATTTCTGCACGGATGTAAAAATGGAGCCATGGCAGTCATCACATGGGTGTGAATGCATTTGTTGTATTTTCTTCTAAAGTACAACGGGAAGAAACCTTTTGTTAAACCCCACTGCATTCTTTTCACAGAATAAAATGTGCTTTGAGGTGCTTGCTCAAAGAAACAAAACAGAAAATTATCAAAGATGGCCCACAACCACAAAACTACTGCTTGACTACTTTTGTCTTTTCTCCGATGTGCTCTGCCTCCTCAACCTTTAAAATACTGCACCACGGAAAGATTTTAATGTAGCCTTCTGGTGCACAAATTGCGCTGCTGCTTTCCTTTCGCTGCGCTCAGTCCATTCGTCAGGCCACTAATTACACTCCTTCACCCACAGAACACCCTAAACACCTGCCAAATTCTCTGAAAACTTTCTATATGCGCAGCTTTCCCATATCAGTTCTTGTCAGTTTTCCACTTCACTATTTTGCCACAGGAAACTGAAATTATACTGTTCTGTAAAAAAAATGCATCAGCTGAATGAGACACTAAGAAACAACAATAGCGTGTGGCTGTCAGCTACTCTGTGTGATTCAAGGAGAAAATAGGCCACTGCAGCAAAGTAGAGACTGTGGAGTATAATACAGGTACTAGAGCGCCAACAGCATAGTATTGGGGAATGGGGATTCCCAACCACTGTTTGTTTTCAAATTTCCTTGAATTGGTTCGAAAATTATTTACGATTAATAATATATTTGTTCATCTATGTCAGAGACATATAGTAACAGGCAGAACAACTATATGTTCTTCTACTAGATGGCAGAAGATACAATTAACCTGTGTGTCCATCCACCTGTTGCCATTCATACAACCGAATAATTGCTTTTCATCCAATTTAACAGGCCCACGTGTCACACACAAACTAAGAAAGTGCATTTGTGAGTAAATTGAGATGAGAGCAGCAATGCCACTTTTTGTGACACCGTGGTTTGGGAATGAATTCACCTGTCCAACAATTTTTCTGCTCTTTCGCTCATGCCCTAAAATGCCACAAGATGGCGCCAAAGCCTGAGCTCATGGGAAAATAGTAAACGATTTCAAGGCTGTATTGTTGAAGTGATACTCTAGATCTTTGAATGTTAGGGAGGAGTCAACTTTAGCCTGGGTTGTTAATGGAAGACGTTATGGAGGCTTTGCCACATGCATTAAAAAAACAAAAACAAAATTGTTCTGTAAGCCATTTATTTTAAGGGTAATGTTTTTATGAGTTTGAAATGAAATTAAAGAGTTTTGGGATCACAGTTTGTGGTATACTTACGGTTTAAACTATTAGTTAAAGTGTTTACTCTATTACAATTGCTTATAATTAGGGATGTCCCATACCACTTTTGCTCAGACCCATACCATGAACAGTATTCACCGATACAGAGTATTGATATCACTAGTACTTCTGATACATAAAATTTCAATTAACACAGTGACATAATTGTGAAAAATGACTTGACGTCAGATTTTTCTTTTGTCTAAGTATCGGTGGCTTGTATCGGCAGCCTTCAGGAGTACCCGATACCTTGAAATAAGGCCGGCCCATCCCTACTTATAATAATGAGTAGAGTGGTGTCAAACATACTTGAACGCCTTAATCCTGAATTTCCATCCAACCCATTTCACCTCAGACTACCATCTGAAATGAAAAGATGCCGAGTTAGAATGTCTAACAGAGAGGCAACAGCCCTGTTTTGCGTTGTTCAATTGTCTCCAGTGAAGACAAAAAGTCAAACCCATTGCAACAGCATCACTCTACTTTGCACCGAGCTGCAGAAACATGTTGCTAATCTCTCAATGACTATGGCACTTTAGAGGGGAGGGGCAGGCAGCCAGGCACCTGTTTCATTAGCACCATACATCACTTCTTTCTCAACCCCCCGCGCCCCAAAACAACCCCTTCTCTACCGCCTCATTTCTCCCGCAAGCCTCCTTATTCAAATTTCCCTGCTGTCAGCCCACATTAGCAGATAGCCACAGTTTGCCTGTCAGCCGCCTTAATTGCTGGAGGTGCCTTCTTTTATTAGGTAACCCCCGCCCCTCCCCTCAGCTCGTTTGCCAATTCCATCGAGGCGCACCTCCACGGCAGCGTGTGTCTAAACCAAAGATCGCGTCAGCCTCGTTTCCTTCATTTTCTCCTGCTGATCTGTGGCCGTGCTCACAGGTGGGCAGCCGCGACGATAAAGAGCTCAACTAAACTGGGCCTAAAGGAGGTGCACTAGTGCTCCGGCAACTAACCCGCTAATCAGCTCAATATTCGAGAAAAACAAAAGTGGAAAAAGAAGAGCCTCTTAGAGTGGGACGAACAATGCCATCAAACACTACAAAAGCAGCTCGCGTACATCGACGCAGCCTGAGGATGACCTCGGCAATTTTCATCATCTTGCCTGTGATTTCCTGCATACGTTTTAATTAAGGAAAACATCTTTTTATAACAAGATGTATCGTACAGTCATTACAGTAATCCCCCGGTTCACTATTCATAGTTCACAAAAATCACGCTTTTTTTCTGTTGAACCTAAACCCATCTGTTTGTTGAAAAACTTATTTGTTATGGAGGATTTTAAAGGCATTTGAAGTGCTCGTTCTAGTTTTTTTTTTTTAAGAATATACTAAAAAAATAAATAAATAAATAAATGGCAGCCACATTGTCAAACTGCTACTTGCTACTGTTACAAGCTGAGAACAACATCAACAGGCTATTTGCAGGTCCTACATGCGTATAGCATCAGAAGACATTACAAGGGGTCCTCGGTTTCCGATAGAGTTCTGTTCCTGCAGCAGCGACAAGTTGGAACATGCAAGTAAGTAAAATATTTGTATGAAAAGCACTTCTAGTACATACTGCAAATACAAAACAATTGAAAGAACAGTAAGTAAGCAAGCGCTAACCAAATGTTCCTTTTTGTGCCATGTGACGACATTCTAAGCCAGCTGCGCAAATTATTTCATTGGTACACACGAAAACTGTCGGGACCATCAAGAACTGGAGCTACAAACATGTTCTCAGTCATGAATGTCCACTTAAATGAAAGATTTTAGACCTATAACTTGCAGCAATGGCAGGTAAACGACAGTTATCTGTAGTGCGTTTCATTAAATAATTGTCTGCAAAATTTTATAAAATAAATAACAATATAATAAAGAGAGGTTTAGGAATTTCCAGAACACAATCATGTACAATGTCACCATGTACCAGCCAGAAACAAAACAGAGTGTTGCTGACACACAAACTTTGAACCTAAGGATTTCTACCAATAATGATTTTTACTTTCCATGCTATACCATTGGCAAGTTTGCTCATCTACAGTCAACACTCCTTTCCACGATCTTTGTGATATTATATCCTTGATCGCCGCACTTACTCACTGAACCTGCTCAAAAGGTCCATTGAAAACTATTTGTGTACAAAGTACGAGCGGATTTATGGGCAAATTGACAAAACGAGCTTTTCAACACGCTCCAGTGAGACAAAGTAAGAGTTGGGCAAAAGGTCATTGACAAATCCAGTTTAACAGCATCAATTTAAAAACACGAAGATTGGGACAAAGACAAGATATTTCCTGTCCGAGTCAATCACATTAAAACGCAAACAACACAGCACTTAAAGCTGAACCAGACAAAGCAGGGTTCCTGTGTTCAATATTTTGAGAGGACCAGTTTTGGTTGGTAACCGAATCAGAGGATTAGGCTAGTCGGATCACTGTTGCCACTAATGGGTTTTAAAAGGCTTTCATGACGTCTAAAAGTACAGAAACTGTATGTTTCGTTGTAGAACATTGTGAGAGGGGATCTGTTATTGCGCACTGACAGCTGCTGTTAAGAAGGGCAAAGGCTTTAACGAAACAGACTACACGACAAGAGGCACAGAAGTGGCCATTAGCAAACCCCTCCCCTCCAACGAGGGCATTGTCCTGAAGAAAACGGAGGAAAAGGGGAGTTGGTAATATTACAAGACGGCGTGGATGATCATTTGGAAAAATAGAAGATTAGCTATTCTTAGTAGTAATGACAAAGGCAACGCAAAATGTCTTTTAACTCCACTTCTGCCAAAGCAAATATGCCCAGGGAACATTTGATATTGTGCCATTAACTCTGAAATCCATTCAAATGTAATCTAAAATTCCAAATTCAGAAGCCCTTTTTGTAGCATATCATTTGGATAACACCGCCTCATTGCATCTGATTTTGTTTGTAATCTCTCATTAGCAGAGCATAAGATCGGTTAAGGTAATGAAAGACACTCAATCTCCATAACATTAGGTACACCTGAACGCTGTGAAAAAAAAATAAAAAATCTGAATTTTCAAAGATAATAATGCTGACCCTTGACCGACACTGCCAACATGTTTATTATTGGTATTAGAGAAGTGGACTGCATCATACTAAGACTAGGTTGAACCAATTAGTCAACTCGTGTTCTTTATTACTCCACATCGACATTTAAAGCTTAATGTCGACTTCTCACAAATCACGTTTTTGGAATCTCGTCTTCCAATCGGCCAATCCACAGAGGAACCTTCGACTCGGCCGCCTGCTGTCGTCACTGGACTCTAAAGCTCTGTGAAGTAGCAAAATGTCCAGACAATAAGGCGACACAGTCTTTATACATCTACACGGGTCTGAGAGTACGAAAATAAGATGGTTGTGGATGAGAATAGCAGCTAGGCTCGCTATCTTTGGCTATTCCGATCACTGCTAGTTTCACAATAAAATCATCTTAAAAATATTCATACAAGCATGAACACTGGACTGTTGGCGAGGAACGAAGGAAGCGGCAAGTCTATCCTCAAATACAATAAAAGCACAAGTGAAATACAAACAGAGAAACAGAGAAATGCAATATTTTTGGGAGCCTGGCTAGGATGTCCCATCTTACAACACACTATGCTATGGAACAAAATGTTAAGACATTGTAACAAAGTTAAGCATACATTTTTTAAACATACTTTCATTTGACTGAAACTATCAGACTGAAATCTAAATATAGAAAATACAGAATCGAAAGCTCAGTTGTTTTTGAAGTAATAGAAGTAGATCATGTTTCAACTAATCACACGCTATGAACTAATGTTCAGCGTTGAGCATAAAATTAGTGTGGCGATCAATTCATTGTAGTCAGATTTTCAAATGATAACTTTTGTTTACGCTAGCCATAGCCGCATGTTTCTTTTTGCGTATATAGGTCAAATTTGTCACAGCAGGGCAGTCCGCAACACTGACAGGTTATTGGGCACTTCGTCTTTCACGGATGAAACCGTGTGCCAAGTTGATGGGGCCCATCGCTTGGAGGTGAGAATCGGAGCTACTGCATGGCTGTGTGTGTGTGTGTTTGTGTGTGTGTGTGTGTGTGTGTGTGTGTGTGTGCGCGCGCATACTGAAAGAGAAACAGGGTCATTGCTTTCCCAACCAGCGCTGCCGCAGACTGCGCCTCTCGCCCTGGGACGCCTGCCCATACATTAAGATGTGGTTTGGAGCCTCTCGCCGGAACACAGCAAGGAGAGTCTGGATGAGAGGGATTGGGTTTACAGTGTAAACCGCAGAGCCACAGTCTGCCTCCTGCCCTGCCTTACTGCAGGCCCTCTTACTACATACACAGCTGCTGCAGGTCACATGATCACAGCAAAAGGAAGTGCAGGGGGCTAAAAGGCCAATAACCACGTATGATGCCGCTGCAATGTAAATCCTGCCAGCTATTATCTTAACAAAATTTGGGCTTTCCACCTGAATGGCTCAGAAGGATCGCAAGTAAATTCAAATTTGCATGCTTAATCTGGTTCCACAGCACGGCACGTGAATGTCAAAACACCGTCAGGGGTGGCGTGGCTGAGGCATGGAGATGAGGGTTAGGCAAATGAATGAGTGCTTAATTGATACTTCACGCAGCTAGAGGACCAGTGTTTATGTATTTCACTCAACTCAAAAGCCCTCCACCAAACTTGATTGACACAAATTAAATGCCGGGTACATCTTTCGGGGGGGGGAACAAAAAAAAAACATTGTCCCTTTAGGGCTCGAATGGCTCGTCACTGGGATGGTACTGTCAAAATAACTTTTTGAACCCTTTATATTTGACTCACAGATTAGCTGTGGAACAAGGGTACTTCAGGAATCAAATATTTACTCCTGAGGTACCATAGTGTAGATCAGAGGTTCTCAAAGTTTGAGTCCAGTGACCCCTTACAGGAGAGATTTTTTTTTCCCCATGGACATCCTCTTAATCATGATGAAAACTAACTACATGAGAATTTTTTTCCCCAAAAAATTTCAACCTATTCATGACATCACCTCACGTCTCAGGGAAACTCCACTTTCCAAGGACTGCAGCCTCCCTCAGGCTTCAATGAGTCACACCTCAAGGGAGTCAGAAGTCATAACGAGAGAATTGGCACAAGAGTACAGCGCGCAAGCCAGCGCATAAAAAGAAGACATGCACACAAATAGGAGACTATGGCCCTACGTGCCCCCCAGTGGAGGCAATTTTTCTCTCCTAACTTGCACACAGACATTAAGGATGCTTTCCCACCATTATTTTTTCATCTCCAAATCAGCTCATTTGTTTATTTTGAAATGGTAACAAAATAAATAAATAAACGCATTACAGGTAACTATACCAGATCGACCGTTTGTCTTTTTGATTGTAATTATTATTGGTTTGCAGCACAAAACAGTGTTACTAAACACAAAACAGGCAAAATGTCATTTGTTGATAACTAAGAAGAACTAAGGACAACCTACCAGGCTACAACTCACCTTTAAATAGCCGCGTGCAATTTAAATGGACGTCGCAAGCTAAGTGACCATATTTGGGACATTTCATCTGTTGACTACCTGTAGTCATGTCATCATGATGCCTTCTGGAGTCAAACCTCATTTGTTCATTTGCCAGTCAGACTGCTTGCCCATCACAACTGAACTATCCACCCATCCATTTTCTATTGTCCTTTTCTTCATTAAGGGGTCAAGGGCTGGCTGGACCCCATCCCAGCCAATGTTGGGCGTGAGGCAGGGTACAACCTGAACTGGTTGCCAGCCAATTTTAGGGTAGCAGACAAACAACAATACTATAGACAATTTAGCATCTTTGTTCTAATATGCATGTTTTTGTAATGCGGAATGAAGCTGGAGTACTCTGACAAAACCCTCACAAGGATGGGGAACCGAGAATGTCAGAACTGTGAAGCAGACATGCTAATCACTCGTTCACCGTGCAGCCCACAACCAAACTATATCAAAGTTCATTTGGAACATAACGACACACCGGGTTAAGTGGCCTGCACACGAGTTAGTTTGCTGTGGTCACGCCTGAGCAAACAAACTACTAGGTAAAAAGGGGTAAACCAATATTTGTTTGATTAAAGCAGACCAAGACCAAAGAAGGCTACAAGAAGCCTGGTTTGTTTTGACCACACGTACCGTTTGAAGACCGAAGACCATGGGGAAACGATCGTCCAGTATAAATGCAGATCTTTTTAAAAACATGTTCAGTGTTATTGTGACCTGCACTCCTAAAACAAAAGCCTCTTGAATGACCACAGATTGGTTTTTAATCCCTGATCTGGCTTGCTTTCCCGTTGTTGCTCAGAATTTACAATCAATTCTATGCCCATGCTTCAGGTGCTATGCTCAACAGCAGGGTGCCAATAAGTGGCATGCTAAGGGCTAAAAATAACTTCACCACTCAGTCAAACGATGCTAAAGACATCGTGCTAGCATCCTTTTAGGTAGTATTGATATTTATGGTTTTCTGGGCACTATTGACGTGATTTAAAGTAAAACAACAATTATACAGTGGTTTCTTGTGTGTACGAAAATCTGTGAAGTAACGACAATATTTATTTTATAATTTATCTTTGCAAGTTTAATGTATAATACCAATACAAAATATGGATGTGAGGTACGTGGAGGTATAATTTTTTTCCACTTCACCATCTAGACTATAGTATCTGTGACTTTGAATGTGTGTCGCTTTAAAAGGTGGGGCCTGGCCAGTTGAGTTACATGGGAGTTAGTTAGCCAGTCTGCTTGTTGAGTCCCTGGGTGTCAGTTTAGGCTGTAGGAGCTAGTAGCGAGTGTATGAATATGCTAATGTGTTTATTTTGTTCGCATTTGTTCAATAAAACGATTGAAAGTGCACTGGCAGCAGTGTGTATGCTTGACCACTTGTGGGGGTATTACGATACATTCTAACTAGCAGCGGTAAGCTATTTTAAAATTAGCTAATGTTTATATAATTGTGTCGGCACGTAGACATGCTGTAATGTAAGCTAGTTCTGGTTTGCAGTACACGAATTTAACTTTATCTTCTTTCAGTGTGAAATGATCCCAAATTTGGGACATTCTCTGTCTTTTACGCGCACTTTCCTACCTGGCTCGGACTTATTGCTACGAGAGTCTGCGGAAAAATACTGCAATGTAAAATTCGAAATTTACATTAAAAATGCACAATGCAGTGAGCCGGCAAAAATTGAAACCGCGATATGGCGAGGCACGACTGTACTATTACTTATGACACCTTGTCAAACGGTTGTATCGATATTTACGGTTTCCGACAGTACAACTATGTTTTTAAACATACAATTATGATTTCAAGAGGGGGCGGGGGTAAAAAAAATATATAATTGTTTTTTTAAAAGATAGTTGAGAATGTGTCAACAAGCCGAGTTGACTCACTTCCCTCGCTCTCAGGCATCAGAGCAAAAGGACAAACACGCATGGTCCCTTCATCCCCACCATCATTCCACTCCAGTATCGTGTATATAGTGTGGAATTAAAGCTCCAGGTTTGTGGTGGGGAGGCACCCAAGTCTGTAAAGTTCCCCTCACTCATTCACTGGTCTGTGGCTAACGAAATGAGACTGACCTTTATCGGACACCTAAACAAAAACAAGACAAAAAAAAAAAAACGAGCACCGCTCCGATAGCGTTTCATGGACACTTCCTACTCACCGGTGCTCGGTTTTGAGGGAACATTGTGCCGGCAAAACGTGCGTCTCCGGACGGTTATTGTCCTTCTTGTCCCCCGGTGAGGCGGAAAATCTTGCTCGAGCAATACGAGGAGAGCTTTTGTATTTTTTGTTTTTGTTTTGTTTTTTTAGTGGGACATTTGGCAAGGAAGCTGTTCCGAGGGCTCGCTCATTCCTCTCGCCTTCCTTTGTTCCGACTATCGCGGCTCTCCCGGAGCACCCGCCGCCCCGCTCTCGTCGCGTGAGGGCCGGGGCAGGAGGGAGCAAGGAACCGGTCCTGCTTGGAAGACTTCCTCAGTACGAAGGGGGTTGGTCCCTCTCCACGAAAGTCTCCCAAAACTTGAGGATAGGTCCAGCGATATCGGTTAGCCCCTCTCTCTTTTTTCTCTCTTTCTTGTTCTTTCTTTCTTGGCGAAGAGGAGGAGGAGCGGCTCGCAGACGGACACGCAACACAACAGCAGCACATTGAATGCAGCCGCAGCCTCTTTTGTCTCCCTCGTTGGCCTGCACTCCTTTCACACAACACTCCCTCTCCCCCTCTCTCATCCTCAATGGGACAGAACATAGGAGTTCTTAAAGGAAGGAGGGGTGGTGGGGGGGCTTAAATACGCCCCCCACGCTCACACACAGCCATAGTTTGGTTTAAATATTACGGCAAGGCTGCACGTGCAAGTCAATATCGCTATTTCACGAGAGAAAAAAAAGTTGAGATTTTTATTTAATTAGGTTTACATAAATGCAATTTAGATCAGTCCGCATAATTAAAAAACACGGTTATTTAAATTGGGGGGGGGGGGGGGCGAGGCTCCGTGGAATTGTTCTCAGGAGTGATTGAATGAAAATCTCCACGTGGGGCTCGGCCGAGGAGCTGGTGGAACGAGCCAATCGGCGACGGGTAAGCCCACGTGGGGCTCGGCTGTCCTTTTGCTGATTGGAGCGCAGGGCTCCCGCACGTCGATAAAGAGGAAGAAAAAGGGAGGGGGTGCATTTGAGTTAACCCCTTGTTGGCGACGAGGGGGCGGTGCTTGGTGGTGTGGTGGTTTGTATATTGCGATTCGGTGGTTTTCCGCTTTTCTCGCCACAAGCTTGACGGCGCTCTTGTTGAACATCTTACATTTTGTCCTTGTTGGCGTGGTGATAAGACTAAAAAGATGTGCATCATCATCAACATCAACACATCACCGCCCCCACCTCCACCCATGCTTGTGTTTTGCTAATCACCACCTCAAGGGAAGGATTGGAAGGGCCCACTGGTGATAATGTAGCAAGAACACACACACACACACGAACTCACAACCACACACGCGTGATGTCTTCATTGTTGCAGACTGGAACACGAGAATTATTTCAGCCAAGAAGGGAAATAAATTGTAGAAAATTGGTATTCTGGTGGCAAGACCCCTTTAGCGGGGCTCATAATTAGAGAGAGAGAGATATTGAAAAAGCAATTTCTGACAGTGGAAATCACAACCTGCCAGAGGTGGAGTTGGAAAATATAGATGTGTGTGTGTTTGTGTGTGGCTACAACTGTGTGTGTGTGTGAGGAGAGAGAGAGAGCGAGAGAGAGAGAGAGAGAGAGAGAGAGGGAGAGAGAGAGAGAGAGAGAGAGAGGGAGAGAGAGGCCGAGGGGGGAGGGAGGAGGAAGAGAATAAAGGATGAAGGACAGCAGGGGGGATGCTGAGAAAGACGAGTCAGTGGGGGGGGGGGGGGGGGGGGGTTAGTGCACATCTCTGATGAAAAAAAATGTGTGTGTGTGAGGGAATGGAAGGGGAAGAAAGGCGAGGGCGATTGTGGAAGGAAAAGATGGAGAAAGAGGACACATTTTATTGCCTTTTTTTTTTACACTCTGCTGAATTTTAATGCAACAACATCTCCAATTGCGGCATCACATTTATTAGAATAATGTCAAAGAGAAGGAATGTGACGCATGGAAAGTGGCTTCACGCGGTGTGTAAGCGGCCGGGTGCACGGGAAGGCTCGCATGCTAGCGGGAGCGGGTGACATGGTGGTGGGCGGGGAGGGGCAAAAATAATATAGAAAATACAAAAGATAAGTGAAGGACACACACTGTATACTGCTATTGGCAGGTCAGATGAAGGTGTGTGTGTGTGTGTGTGTGTGTTGGCCGGACTCCAGCGGTTAAATAGGTTCTCTCCCCCACACAAGTGAGGGACATCAAAGTCCAGCCAACAATGGCAATGGAGATTTTTGGGGGTTTTAGGTGGCCCGTGCGAGATCGTAAAGGCGCGCGGGTCTCTGCGACGCACGGATGCCGAGTGTGAGTAAACACGCTGGCCTGCATGCAGGTGTCATGTCTCCTGTGGGTCAAAACAATGGAAAGGTGGAGGAGGAGGAGGAGGAGGAGGAGGAGCAGAGGCCTGCATACCTTCATAATCACAACTTGAAGCGCAGGAATGCAGGGAGCACACGGGGAGTCTTTGAACGAGGCCAGTTTGATTCCCACAGAACTCCGCAAATGACTTCATCGAACAATAAACACCAAGGTGTCACGGTGCGAGGGGATCAGTCAGTTTTCACTTGACGGGTTTGTGATTTAACCCTGGACTGCGCCATTGCAAATGCACATACAAGGTGTGACAATAAAGAGACCGCGGTAAACCCCGCACCGTTCCACTCGTCCACCCACCCGGCGCTTGTCCTCATCGAGCCTGCCGCACACCGAGCGACACGCCGAACCGCAACTGGACAGTCGTGAACACAAAATTACAGTCGGTGAATCGCACCCGCACGCCTGGCAACTGGTGTTCTTATCATCTTTGTTTGTTTTTCCCTTTTACAGCGCGTGTGTGGCACTCAATCACAGAAATATTTGGACGATGGTCCACTTCGATCGTTTTGGGCCGCGAGAGGCATTAGGGTCATGGGTGATGTGGAGCCTATGACAGCGGACGAGTCACCAGTCAATCGCCGGGCACATATAGACAAAGAGGCATTCACACACAAATTCACACTGATGGACGATTTTAGAGTCTTCAATGAACCTAACATGCTTGTTTTTGAAATGTGGGATGAAGCCAGAGAAACCCCAAGTACTGGGGGAACATGCAAAGATTCAAACCCAGAACTTCAGAGCCGTGAGGCCCACATTAAAAAAAAAAAAAAAATGCATTTGCGTAAATTACTGGTTGGTTGGTTCTCGCGGTCACGACATTGCATCTCCTCCAACAGTCTCTTGAATTAGTTGGAGACACACGGTTGGCCTCTTGCCAAATTTAACCAGCAATTTCAAGCCGATTCTTCACTCCGCATGCGACGCAAAAGTCTGAAAAAGAAAGTGTTCAACAACATGTTAAAACAAATCATGAAAAAGAAGCACAAGTGTGAGAGAGTGACGAGGCATGATAGCAGGGTGCTACAGAAAAGTCTGACAAAGAAGTCCAGAATGAGAGTGTGACAATGGGAGACAGTATCATCATACACAAAATCCTGAAAAAGAAGTACACACTGAGATTGTCGAATAATAAGGAGAAATTCGCCCATCACAACTGCCAAGCGGAAAAATAGATTAATATAGTAGATTAAAAGAAGGACATTCTGGGCATTTTCAAAACAAATTATCTTGCAAACCTGATAAAAGAACATAAAAGATTATGACCAAAAAATGTACTTAAAAATGTACTTAATGATTCAATTAAAGTGTATAGCACATAAAAGTTAAACAAAAGTTGTACCTAAATAAAGATTAGAAAACAAACTAGTAAATGTACTGAATGTAAAAAGTTAAACACAACTGAAATGTACTTAAAAAATTGACTGTACTGGATTTGAGAAAAAAAAAAGTTAAAGCTATTAACATTGGCTGCATTTTGAACATTTAATTCATTGATTCTTTCGTATACCACTGGAGGGAGTCCCTGTACTATGAGAATCACTCTTGTAGAAGAATAGTGGCCAGATGTTGTATGTAAAGCCCAAACAACAACATTCAAGAGATTCAGAATGAAGCAGTAGCCACTAATGTGTTTATATGGGAAAAACGGTGGCGCAACAATCAATCCTAAACTTTTTCTATTTCTATTTAGGTTGACACAAATAAACCATCGATTGATGCTTTTCCACTGGCAAAAGCAGGAACTATTTCAAGTACCTAATCAGCAGATTTGTCATTGTTAAAACATGGCTACAAATGCCAAAAATAAACCCGTATGCTAATGCTACCTCACGCTGTTGCTGTGCCTTAGCGCTGGACACTGCAGCCCGACACTCCACAGTCTCCACTTGGCAGCAGCAACCCATTTTTTTTTTTTTTTTAATGCGGTTAAGTCATACATTATGAAGCTGCTGTGGTATCTGCACTGCGCTTTGTACTCCACCACTACTGCCCTTTAAGACGGGGTCAAAAATGGCAGGAAGACAAGGCCACAGCCCTGTTATGGTGGAGCCCCCCCCACACACAAACAGAAACCCTCCGTCTGCCCACTCCCCCTTACTAATCTAACCCTCCCCTATTCACCCCCACTCCCACCATCGCTGTCCTCCATCAGACAAGATGGGTGTCAGAGCAGAGACGGCGCAGTGATTTATTGGTCTCAGATCCTTGGGGACACAACCTCAACCCCACCCTTATGCAAGCCACACACACACACACACGCACACACATCATGCAGCATCCGCCCCCTCCTCGCTCCCACTGCCTGGCCCCTTGGGGAAAAGAAGGGGGTAATGACCCACATCAGCAGCAGCTCATACAGCCCCCCCCCCCCCCACCCCACACACACACAGGCAAATACAAATAAATACCCCCAGTGACACACATGCACATGCGTGCCCACATGAAACAGACGCATTTACGCCCACGGCCATGTGAATGAGGGTCCTCAGGAATTCCAGTACACAGGCCCCCCCTAATGTTGTTTTCCACTCGCCAGTCTCCATGCGATAAGACACTTCAGTTCAACACACTTCATTTCAATGACAACACTTATTCATAGTTTTAATTTTCTTTTTTTTCCCTTCTCCGAACCGAGACTCGTCGTCACAAAGGGTGAGATGAACTTTTCCTTTTACCGAACAGAACAAAGGAGTGACACACCGCAGTCTTCGAATGGGGGAGTGCGGCACCGTTCAGCCTTGAACGCCGAAGCTGCACCGCGCGAGCACAATACAGGCAACTCACAAGAAATACACTTTGGAACTTAATTTACACCAGTTTGGCTTGTTCTTTGGCTTTCTGTGTTGTTTTATTTTTGTGGTGGAGGATGGGCCAGAGTTTTCTGAGGTTTCCCCCTCCCTGTCATGTCCCCTGCTGGCCTGCGCTCTTTCACACAAACTACTAATTTCTTGACTTTGTGGATTATTTCTAGTCCTTGTGTTGATTTGTTTTGTGCAAGGTGGTGGTTATCATGAATAAATGGCAAGAGCAGTGATAGAAATAAACAGAACTGTTACTGAGCTTTTTTTTTGGTCCTTTTTTTTGTACTCTGTGGCTTATTTCTGTGGGTCTTTCTGTTGATTTCTATTGTGCAAGGTGGTGGTTACATTTATAAAGTTATTATAATTAACAACACAGAGGGAAGGAATGAAGGAAGGAAGGATGGGAAGGTGGTTGGATGGAATAATGGATTAAAGTAAGAAAGGAAAGAAGGAAGGAAAGACAGGAGGTAGGAAAGAGAAGTATGTAGAATAGAAAAGATGGCAAGATAAAACGTTAAATATGTTTATTTTTATAAGTGTATACCTCCTTTTGGCCCAACCTGTATATAATTGTCACTAGTGGCGTTATGCCAAAAAAAAAGTCATGTATCTAATTGGAATAAGCAAAATAGCCTATGTCCATGATAATAAAAAGTCGAATAATGTTTAATAACCAGTCCACACTGTAACGTTTGCTGGTTTATGTTGAGTTTACCTGCTGAAGGCGGAGGACAGTTGCTTATGTTGCTGTGATGTCACAGTTAAAGCCGAAATTCCCCCCAAAAAAAACCCAAAACTAAACTGTTGCTAACGAGCTAGCTTCAACATCGCTCGATTGCTTGTTTTGCGACATTTCACAACACGAGGACGCCCTTTTACGGTAGTAGTCTGCAATTGCACAGGAGCTCCACACGGCGTCGCCAAAGTACAGTCATAGCAAGCCTGGCGGAATGGAAGTGGAGTGGAAAATAGAAGCATATTGGTGAAAGTGTATGTTCGCGTGTGGCTATGAGGATGGGAGCCACATGCAAACATACCCACGCACACACATGAAGCCTCGAGGGGGCCTCGTGGACTAAAATAGCTGAGCAGTTATGGCCGTAAAAGCTTGGCTTGCGCCTTCGGTGTAGGCCAGGTCATTAGAATGCAGACCAGAATGAATGCAAACACATTTATGCATATTTTTGGAAGGTGCGTGTGTTTGAACTGCTATTAGTCACTATTGTTTTGCTTGCTCAGCTCTTCACAACTGAGAACGATGTTATAAAAAAGACCTACCATCAAAATATAATACTTATTTTTTTAATTATTATTTTATTGTCGTGTTTTTTTTTTTACTTTAATGGTTAAGAATTTTAGAAATGCACTAGATTTTATTCTCTGAAGAGTAATAGTTTTTCCCCCTGAAAAGTTTGAATAATTTTGTAAGATTTGAAATTAATTCTCATAGTATTTTTACTCATTTATCATATGTAAATGAGTAAAACAATCATTTGGAAATAGTAAGAAATACAATTTAAAAAATCCTGGAAAATGTTTTTATTCTTGTAAATCAATTACATTTCTTTAATTGATTTATTGTGGGTAGAAATAGAAGACTATTTCTGTTGTATTTCCTTTTAAATACACAAATCTGAATTTACCCTCGCACGAATTCTATTAAAACTATATAAACATTTTAGGTCCATCAAAAAAATATCCTGAGTATATTATTTATTTACAAAATTAATAAATCAGCCTTTGGAAATTATACAACTATATAAAATGGAAAGGTTTTCCTTTTCAAGAAATATGATGCTTAATTCATGTAAGATTACTACCTTTTTGTCTCCTTTTTTCTATCACAAAATAAATCAAGTGAAATTTTCATTTGAAAAACAAAATAAAACACAAAATATTACTTTATTTTAGTAACATACATTTCTGAACACAGTAAAAAAAAATTTGACTTGTAACATTTATCAATATCCTTTCAAATTATTGTAAAATTACATGAAACTAAATACATGAAACTAGATGACCTAATACACCTTCATCTCCTGCGTCTCTTTTGACTTTTGATATTAAGTTGTTGCACAGAAGTGAAGCGGAACATCCAGTTTCTATTTCAAAGCACCGTTCCCGTATTCTCTCTGACTTCGTGCGTGTGTGGTTTTGTGGTTCCAGGTTGATTGCTCTTCGCCTTGAAGACTTGCCAGTTGCTCCTGCAGCCACATGAAGAGGTCTCACTCCTTTGCCTCTTTACAGACACTTACTTACCGTGTGTGTGCTGTTGACAAAGTGTGGGTAAAAGTAGTACACAAGAAACCCCTCCCTGTCCGCCTCATTACAGCCAGCGCTCATTAAAAATACATCTGACAGTGGCAGGAATTTCAAACAGTGTAGTTATTTGCGTGAATAGTCGTTAGGGCACTTTGAAGAGGTTCCAACTCCCAATCAATGTCCGAGCAGCTCCTATGAACGCTTGAAAAATTCATCTGAAGAGTTTTTGGGAGGCTTCTGTTGGCTGACGAGCATCCACACCCAGTCTCTTGTTGCTCAGGGCGTTGTCATGCGCCTCTCATCCTGAGTCATCTTACTTTTCTCCTTTTCCAACAGACCTTGGCTACTTCTCAGCTTCGACTCGCCAGGCCGAAAAACTCACACTTGCAGTGATTCTCAAAAGTGTGCTACGAGTACCAATAGCGCTATGCGAAAGGGTCAGTAAATTAACTGTAACCGGAGAGAATTGAAGTTCTTGATTGCGAGTTTAGATAAAAGGACGAGAACATGTTGCTCCAAAAATGTATGTGTAAACGAAAACATGTAAACGTCCTCCTAACTACTCCTAAATTTGTGTTCAGAAGGCGAAACGGTATGCGACCATGTTGACAGTGTAATTTGTGTTATTGTACTGTTGAGAGCGAGCAAGTCTGACACAAAATGGTGTTCACAAGTGTGGAGAGTCGGAAATAAAAGAAAACCTGTGGGAGCAGTTACAAGTACAAATAAAATGTATGTTTAAAACATCCAATATACAATCCAACATATTACAATGACGCTTGTAGTGAAATTTGTTTAGTTTTAAGTACATTGTGTAGTTTTGAAGTACAGTGGTCCGTTGGGATACGAGTGACCCGATTTGAGAGTTTCTTGGGGTGGATTTTTTATTTTGAATTGTGAGCAAACTTTTGAGATAAGAGCGCTGTGTGGTGGCAGTCAACTCAAATCAACTCACTTCACAACAAGCAGCAGTTTGGCAGATAGTGAACAATTCTTCAGAAAGAAGCTTCAAGATGTTTAATGCCACGCCCACTTGAGGTTTACTGTCAAACTAAATATCAAACAGATGTGACACATGGTGTGTATTTAAAACAACCACAAAACTTTGCCTTCCGCTAGCTTAATGCTCACACACATTGCAAAACACCCCAGACGGGATAACGAATAGCATCCTTAGTCGCAGTGTTACACCCCTTTAAGTAACGTATATTTTAAGGGAAAGGGTACAGCAACACACGTAGACAAACAGTATGATAATACTTACAGGCATATTTTCTTTATCCTTTGCGAAGAATGACTAAAACAACAGTAACTGTGAAACCATTCCTCGTTTGTGTCTGCATAACTTATTATACTGCCCCCCGGTGGCCAAGTCGCAAACACAAGAAGCAGCCAAATGAATTAAGTACACTATGTTCATAATAAGCACAGCACATATGTATCCAGAGTTGCTGCTCCTTCTCGGGATGACAACATCTCAACCTTGAGTCCCAGGAGCGACATACCCTGCGGTTGTTTACCTCGCCGTACCACATGAGACGTGTGTGTCTCTCCCCCCCCCCCCCCTCCCTTTTTTTACCTGCCATCCATCTATAAGGACATAAGGGCTAAGTGGAAAGACATGAGGTGAGAGAAATGGCGAGTGAGTGTAAATACATAAAAAAAAAATATAAATATATAAATACATAAACGCAAGGCCAAGGGCAGGGAAAGATTGGACTGAGGGTGCTCCTTCTCACAGTCTTCTTTCTTTCTTATGAAGTAATATATAGTACTAGCGACATATACTGCATATTAAACACAACCCCAATTCCAATGAAGTTGGGAGGTGGTGTTAAACATAAATAAAAACACAATACAGTGATATGCACATCATATTTGACCTATACACTACAAAGACAAGATATTTAATGTTCAAACTGATCAACTTTATTGTTTTTAGCAAATAATCATTAACTTAGAATTTTATGGCTGCAACACGTTCCAAAAAAGCTGGGGCGGGGTCATGTTTACCAGTGTTACAGCACCTTTTCTTTTAACAACATTCAATAAACGTTTGGAAACTGAGGACACTAATTGTTGAAGCTTTGTAGGTGGAATTCTTTCCCATTCTTGCTTGATGTACAGGTTCAGCTGTTCAACGGTCCGGGGTCTCCTTCATAATGCGCCACTCATTTTCAATGGGAGACAGGTCTGGACTGCAGGCAGGCCAGTCTAGTACCCGCACTCTTTTACTACGAAGCCACACTGTTGTAACACGTGCAGAATGTGGTTCGGCATTGTCTTGCTTAAATAAGCAGGGGCGTCCAGAAAAAAGACGTTGCTTGGATGGAAGCATATGTTTCTCCAAAACCTGTGTGTACCTTTCAGCGTTAATGGTGCCTTCACAGATGTGTAAGTTACCCATGCCATTGGCACTAACACAGCCCCATACCATCACAGATGCTGGCTTTTGAACTTTGCGTCCATAACAGTCCAGATGGTTCTTTTCCTCTTTGGCCCGCAGAACACGACGTCCATAATTTCCAAAAACAATTTGAAATGTGGACTTGTTGGAACATAGAACACTTTTCCACTTTGCATCAGTCCATCTTAGATGAGCTCAGCCCAGAGAAGCCAGCGGCGTTTCTGGCTGTTGTTGATAAATGGCTTTTGCTTTGCATAGTAGAGTTTCAAGTTGCACTTACGGATGTAGCGCCGAATTGTATTTACTGTATTTACTGTCAGTGTTTGATGCAGTGCCGCCTGAGGGATCGAAGGTCACAGGCATTCACTATTGGTTTTATATATATATATATATATATATATATATATATATATATATATATATATATAATCTTATAAGAATAATGTCATTTTTTGGGGGGAGAATTTTTTAAAATGTTACAAGCATTCAAATGTTAAAAACATGTTGCAGCGACAGCTATCTGCACATCCTCTTTCGTCCCCTAGTGGGAGTCGACAGCTTCGGGATTTGCCAATTTTGGCGAAAGCTCAACAATGATCTTTGACCTTTAAAAGCATGCGATTCAAATGCACCAAAATACCGACAACCGTGCCATTTCGTCACACACGGCTGGTTTGCGGTTTGGGTCGGGGCCCTCATCTCTACAACCGCTTCTCACTATGTGACCTCTCACCATTCAAGATTTTGGGCTGGTTTCTGTACAAAAAGTCCTATTTATTTATTTTGTTCTCTCGCTCGTGGGAAGTGAAAAGTCTAAATCAGTATGCAGTAAAAGAGGCAAAGCAATGTAAAAATAGATGTGGGTGCACAACTTTCACAAAAAGTCAGTGAATAACTTTGCTTGAAACCAAACACGTTAAATGGGAGTCAGCCCACAACATTTGCCACCATTTAAAAAGCCTCTGACGAACCCTGAATGAAGCTCAGCAGATTTATCAGCACATTTCAGCTCACTTCCCCTTTCAAAAATATTTGTTTTTTTAATAGAATTGTAGAAGTTACGTTAATAATGGTAGTAAAGGTTTAGAAAAGATTTAGCTTGGTTTATCGATCTACAACTTGGCATTTGAACAGGGGTGTGTTGACTTTTTATATCAAGTGAATGAAGACAATTATGACCTTGTCAGAAGGATGGTTTTTTTTTTCCTTGCAGAAATTCAGAATTTATTCTCATAAAATCCACAATTTATTCTAGGAAAATTTAAAAACAAATTGGTAATTTATTTATTTAGCTTGTATATATTGTGACTTTATTCTTGTAAAATTGCACATTTATTCAGGCCAAATTACAACTTTTTTTCTTGTAATGAACACTTCAGGTTTTTTTTTGGGGGGGGGGGGGCAAAAATTCACAACTCTTCTTTCACAAAATTACAACTTTATACTCACAAAATTACCGATGTATTCTCGTGTTGTTTGAATTCAATTTATTCTTTTCTTAACCATCATACTACACATTTTCTTGTTTCCATTTCATCAGTAAAAACACTTCTTGCAATATTACAATATATATATATTTTTTTAAAAACTCTATTTTGGATCTTTTTCCAATGCAAAATTAGCATGCTGCAGAATGCTCAATGAGGTGAGAAAAAGAACCCTAGTGTAAGGCTAAAGAAGTACAGAAATCTCTGTCGACAAGTCTAGCATACGTAAAACATTAAACAGGAATGGGGTTCATGGGAGAACACCGAGGAGGAAGCTGTTGCGGTTTATATAAAAAAAATAAAAAAATAAAAACATTGCTGCATGTTTGAAGTTTGCTAAAGAGCACTAATGGCAACATACTCTGTGGACACATGAATTGTTTGGGAGGAATACACAAAGTGGCACAGCTGTGGAGCACGGTGGTGGGAGTATCATGGTATGGACATGCTTTGATAACTCGGGGACTGGACAGCTTGCTACCATCTATTACTATCTAAATCTACTGATTGCGGTATTAGACTGTTTGTTCATTCTTGCGATTTAAATGAAGCTGAGACTACATTTTTATGACCAATTTATGCAAAAATTTAACAAATTCCAAAGGGTTCACATACTTGTATCACTGTACCTAATTTTCCGCCACAAAATTATATTTCTTCCCAATCTCATGTCTAGGGTTCTGTATTTTTTAAAAATTTTCAATAACAAAAATATTCACCACTCTGGTAAAAGGACAACTGTTCATAATTATACATACTTTTATTCTTACCTAAAAATACCTGGAAATTCTGTTTAAGTACACGGACAAAGTATTTGTACTGCGTTTACTTCCCACCACTGTAGAGAAAAACAACGATAGTCAATGCAGATTCCATCTTTATTCCAAAATGTACAAGCAAACACAACGTGAAGCTCATAATTACAAGGCAACACACACTCAATAGCACCTAGTGGAAGGCACACGCTAATAAAAACATCATAGGCTAAGAAAGTTTGTGACACTTGCACCTGCATGTTTGTCTGCTGCTACACGTTGGTGTGTGTTGTGAGTGCGGATGAGTGAGGGGCTCACACGACACATCATCTGGAGCTGCTGTTTGTGCTTATTCATCTATATGAGATTCTTAGCGGCCGCATCTTGGGTCTGTATCAGACCCGTCGTCGTAAGTCGTAGCCGTCCTGCTTTCTCCAGCTTCCAAAAAAAAAAAAAAAAAAAAAAATAAAGCTAAGTTTGTAAGCTTTCACTACTGCAGCCATTAGCTCAGTGGAGGACATCTGGCTTACATGTTGACCATTTGGAAACAGATCTTTCCACGAGGGGTGGGCAAAATACAGCCCAGTGGCTACATAGGGGCGTTCCGGTCTTTAATCCGGCCCACGGACCATTTATATTATCAAGTGCCCTGTAACATCTGGTATTTTGAGAGCATTTTTCCGTAAAACTGGATAATTCTCCTTTAAAAAAAAAAAAAGGGAATTTCTAAGTGACCCCAAACTTTTGAACAGAAGTATACGTACACAGGATCTATACATATACAATGAATCCCCCATTCACCCATTTGAGGATTTTGTTTTTTTAATGTAAACCTATCATCCCCTTATTTGGTGAAACCTCCTATTCACCTCTTTTGTGCACAGGTTAAAGCAGTGTCTAACTTTGTTGAACTGAGGTGAGGAGCTTCATTTAGCTACACCATATAGCCTTGTCTAATGGAAAATGTGCTTTGCCGCCATCTTGTGGCATCTACAGGCAATTACAAACCTTTTTGGGGGCGTCAATTGCAGATTTTCGTTACTAGCAACAGGGTTCATTCCCTATCCATCAGAAATGTCGGGGGGGGGGGGGGGGGGGGTCACTCTAAAATTAAAACATGACAATGAATTATTATTGCATTATCAAAATACACAATTTTACAAACACTACTGTACAGATAAAAACACACCATTACACAAAGTTTAAAGGTCACGTAGAAATATCGCTGCTTTGGAAGGAAAACCACTGTTTTTGTTGTTTTACCATATTAACAATGTTTAGACTGTGTTTCTGATTAATTTAATGTCTACGACTGAGCAGAATAGACCATGGATAATGGATGAACCTAATCTTCCAAAAACAGTGCTTTTCTTTCAAATAACTGCATTCCTAAGTACAAACCTATATCTATACAGTGGTACCAATACTTACGAGTGAGTTAATTTTGCCAGATAAGGAGCCGTTGCGCTGCCGATATTTTGTCTGGTTACTGTTAACTTCACAAGCAGCCCTTTTGCAGAAAGTGCTTGCTTCAAGCGGTTTATTGCCAATCCCAATTGAAGTTCAATTTAAAACTAAACATAAACCAAGGAGAATTACACATTGTGTATTTAACCAAAGGACATGAACGCTTCCACAAGGCAGCTAGCTTAATGCTAACACACAACGCTGTAGATGGGCTAACGAAACTAGCATTAACATTGCAATTATTATAAACCTTTATACGACTTCGATTTGAACACAAGGGATGGCAACACATGCAGACAGACATATTCTTTCTACATAAATACATTTATTGCAGCTCATTTGCAGAGATGGGTAGTAACGCGCTACATTTACTCTGTTACATTTCCTCAAGTAACATTTTGGATAAATTGTACTTTTAAGAGTAGTTCGTTTTTACTTTTACTTGTGTATTTATGTGAAGAAGAAACGATACGTTTACTCCATTACAATGATCGACATGCCGCTTGCTACTTGCACTTATGCATTATAGCGTGATCACTAGTGTCATTTGACTCCAATGCACCAGTCAGATGGCACAAGGCATCACATGAGCGGACACAAACCCTTCGTGGGCCAATCAAAGTGACTCATTTTGGGAGGAAGAAAATGTTTACAGACTCAGAAAAACAACAGGTTTGTCATGCAGCATAGTCTTAAATTATGACTGGCCAAACTTGGACATTTCGACCCACTTCTAATTTGAGAAAACACCTTGCAGTAAGTTACAGATGTTTGTTTGTTTGTTTCTCTCGCATTCTTGCTCTCTCTCTCACACACGCGCGCGCGCACACACACACACACACAGTCTGGTCAACAAACGGCTTCTTCATTTAGTCTTTTAAGTGAATAAAGCAAATAATATTTCTGTAGGGCCCAATGCATGTTCTTGGTTTTTGGACAGTGTGTGTGGACTCCCACATATTATTTTTTTATTTTATTTGACAATCATGCTCAGATTTTTATTATTTATTTATTTAAATATTAAAAGTCACTCATGAGTTACTGCTGTAGTTTTTTCACTGAGTACTTTTTCACTCTTACTCAAGTAAATATTTGGAGGACTACCTTTTACTATTACTTGAGTCATATCATTCTAAAGTAACACCACTCTTACTTGAGTACAGTATTTGGCTCCTCAACCCACCTCTGCTTATTTGTGAGTCTTCTTCGGTTTCATCATAAAATCAACATGTAGTATGTCTGTATGTATTATACTGCCCCCTGGTGGCCAAGGCCCACACACCAGATTGAGCAGCACAATCGAAATTAAATTGAAATATCATGATGCACAAACTGTTTAATTCTCTACATTCTATTTAATTGTGTTAACTGTTAACACATTATACACCTTAAAAAATGTGTTTTGTGGGTGCTGGAACAAATTAATTGTATTTTCATTTCAATAGGGAAAGAATGTGGTCATGGAAAGACTTAAGCCCATAAGTCAAGGCACCACTGTATGTAGAGTAGTGCTTGTCTTTCCAAAAACAAAAACAAAAAAAAACAAAAAAAATTCTAAATGTACCCAAACTTTTGAACAGTAGGGTATATATTGTACACATTTTACCATTTTTATTTTAACTCATCTATAAATGACCTTTTTCATCTGTCCGTTTTCAAAATCAAATAGGGCCCCTTGAGCACAAAAGATCACCCACTCCTCAACTACACACGCACACAATTATTTAACAACAAGAACAAAAATATAAAAGAATAAGAATGCATTGTATATAAAGAGACGCATCCTTCGCAGCATTCTTAAGCTAGAGCATGTGCAGCTCAAAGTGGCAAGCAGGGTGATTGCACAATAAAAATAGAAAAACAACATTATATTTACAATAAATTAACAGAGTTTTTCTGTAAAAAAAAAAAAAGTGTTTCCTTCCTTCTTTGTTTACAATTGAATACAACATGATTATTAAAAATTGGGCAACATGGTAGTGGTATACGAACAGAGCTTTACAAATCCACATTGCAGTCCATTCTCACTCACTTGACACCAACAGCCACTAAATAGAAAAAGATGGTCAACCGCACTAACTTAACACAATGCACAAATGCATACAACTGCCCACGCATGCACGCAAGCACACACGCACACACACACAAAAACTACTGATAGAGCTGTATGGACAAATCTGCCGTTAAAATTGTAATAATGCAATCAAAGGGGCTATATAATAAGAAATGGCTCAAATCGAATCAATCGTGCATCAAGAATGGTGTGGAATGGATTGTTGATTAAATGTCTTTTGACACAAAATGGAGTTCTCTACTTGGAGGTAACCAGCAGAGTTTTTTTTTTTTTTGTTTTGTTTTTATTAGTAGTAGTTTTCTGTTTTTTATTATTTATTTTTTTAAATTATACTCTCAAGGGGAATTTTTTTTCTGGTCAAATGACTCATTTATTGTATACTTTATTGGTTCATAGAAATTACAATTATATTCTTGCGAAATGGCAAATTTGTATTGCATAATTCTTTTCTTGCAAATTCCCCCCCCCAAAAAAAACAACCTAGTAATTAAAAAAATAGTTGTTTTGAAACAAATTTTAAGCAAAATTACACCTATTCTCTTCTTTAGCAAAATTACTTTCTTATTAAATTGTTTTTCATGGTTTTTTTTAATCATAAAAGTAGAAATGTATTTTTGTCAAATTGCAACCTTTTTCTTGTATAGTATTAAAACTTTTTTTCAAACAAATTTCAACTTAGTTTTTGAAAAGGTAGGAGTTTTAACTTTTCTCTCGTCCTGAAATTTTGACCCTTTTGAAAGCAAATTTTCTTTTAATTCATTCTCATAAAATAAAATTTTTTGAAGAGAAAAGTTTAAATGTTAAATATATTACAACCTTTTCGTTGCAATATCACATTTTTCTGAAATATCAAGAATGTTTAGCAATTTTGTGACTTTAATCTCCATAATCTTGCATCATTTGTCTTGCAAAATTATGACTTTGTTCTCATAAAAATGACAAAAATTTTCTCTTGTAATAGTTCAATAATTTTCAACTTTTTTTGTAATTTTTGTTCAAAATGCTGCCACTCACCTAACTGGAACATGAAAGAGGGAGCATTAGCTCCTCTTCTGGCTTCGCTCCACGGGCTGCCTTTAAAAGTTCATTTTAAGATTTGTCGCCTTAGTTTTTATCATCATAATACTACATTTGCATTACTTTCTGTGAAAAGGCAGAATTTGTCTCGTTTGGTATTGCGCGGTGTGCCTAATGATGTGTCTGAGGATGAACACACGTGCAATAGCGTGTGCTGAATAGAATCCACACAGACGATCACACAAAGCGACGTCAGTACGAAAAGCAGAAATGAGAACAGGTGAACGAATGAGCTCGTGATGCTTGTTGTCAGGTCTTGATGCGCTGTCGTTGAGCTCACACATCATCTCAGAGTCTTTGCCTTCAACATGAACACGCGGTGTGTTCATATGCTGCCTCCAAGAGGACAAGGAGGTATTTTTAAGAAGCGGAACCCCCTCGGTCAGTCTAGTGGTAGTGAAAAGCAGATGGGAGATGGGGGGGGGGGACAGCACACGCCTGACTAAAGCACTTATTCGGGGGTCTACCGTCTTGTTGGCGGTCGCTCACACCGGGTGACAGTTGTAATGGTTGCCGTGCTCCGAGTCGACGAACTGAAGGCTGGGCTTCCTCTCCGGCTCCTCGCTCTCGCCGTGCTCGGGCTTGGCGCGCCGAGGGGGACGCTTCTTGAAGAAGTCGGACACGAAACGGACCTGCGACACACAAAGTTGGGCCGCATTTGTGCGCAGCGGTACAAGAGAAGCAGGCAGGCACAGCTCATAAAGGATAAGAAAGTGGGATCATTTAAAAAAAAAAAAAAAAAAGCTTTTCTTCTAATTATTATAATAATATTAAGCCAACGTTTTCCTTCCCCCAATATTTCTTGCCAAATGATAGATTTCTTAAACTTTTCTTGTATTTTTGCGGCTTTTTTCTAGCACAAATATGATTTCTTCTTGCAATATTACCAGAAATGTTTTCTCTAATAATATAAAAAAATTAAAATTCATAGTAGTGGTCCAATTTTCTTTCTTGTAAATTTGTAACTTTTTTCTTCCAAAAATGTGATTATATTTTCTCAAAGTCATGTTCGTGTTTTGTTTCAAAACACATTAAATATGTTTGAAAGCAAATGCTGAAAACGTGCAAAGAAAGAACAATTTAGGACTAAATCTAGCTTAAAAGTGGCGGCTTTTTTGTACAATTAGAATTTGTCATTGCACAGTGACTTTTTTCTCCATTTTATTTTTCCTGTAATAGTTCAACCATTTGTGTTGTAATATTTCCACGCTTTGCTTGTAATCTGTGAACTTTTGTCAAATATAATTTTGTGATTTTTCTCCGCAATTTTGACCCTCCTCGCAAAATGATTACTTTGTAATTCAATTACGCAACTTTTTTTCTTGAACTATTACGAGACGAGTACGAGTGAGGCAGGAAGGCGTAATAAACGCTGTGAAGGTGTGATCACGTGTGTCTGGCATGGTCTCTGCACAGACGTTAACACAGGCACGCACGCACGCCGAAAGCAGGTCGTAAAACACACGTGGCCCCACGAGAGAATGTAATTGCATGCAGTACCATGAAGGCCAAAGCATTTAAGCATCCGTGCACATGCACACATTCCTGTAAAATGCCAACCATTTTCTCTGAAAATTAAGACTGTTTAAAAACAAAATTACCTTGGAATTTTTCCAACTTTTTTGTCCTCATAATTTCGTGGCGTTTTCTTTGTAAAATGACTACTAAATACTTCTACTGATAAGTCTTCTACTAAATTAATGCATAATAATAAATACAGAACACTACATAACAAAATCATAAAATACTGTATATTGTGTACATAATTATATAACTTAAATTGATATTTTCCCCCCTCAAAATTAAAAATAAATGACAGAAATGACTTACCACTTCGTTATTTCCTCATAAAATGACGTTTTTCTTTTTTTTCTTTGATCATAAAATTTTAAATTTATGTTTGTTTGTATTACAACTTTTGTCACTAAATCTCACAAAATTACACATTTTCTCTCACAAACTTATATTGTTCTTAAGTTAGAATATTTTTCTCCCGAAATTCAGACTTTACTGTATTCTAGTAAAATTGTAACTTTTTTTTCTTGAAACATTTCAACGTTCCGTGGATGACGAGCATAACCTCAAAATATCCCCCTCTCCCTAAATTTTTCCCCACGTCCCCTTTCAGATCACATTTCCTATTAGTGGGTCAACAATCCAATGTTTGGTGACTTGTGCTTTACAATGATAGTAAACGGGGAACGGTCGATTAATCGATTAAAACAATCATTCGTTGCAGCCCTACTTGTAACCTTTTTATTTTTAGTTTTTAGTTAGTTTAGTTCTTGTAGTAAAATTTTTATTTATGTCTAAGATTGAAACTATTTTCTCTCCTAAATTTACTAATTCCTTCCTGTTAAATTAGGACGCTTTAGTCATACTACACCAAATTCCTTGTGTGTTTTGGACATACTTGGCAAATAAAGATGATTCTGATTCTTTCTATTTAAAGGTCTTATCTTCAATGTAATTATTTTTTTGGGGGGGAAATGACATTTTCAAATTGCGATTTTTCTTATAAAATTATGACTTTCCCCATTACACACAGACACACGCTTGGTAATTTCCACAAGCTGTCATTCCAAACAATAAAGAATCCCAGCTGCATGAAGTGAGAAGAATGGTTTGAGGTTCAGTCGAGCATGTGTGTGTTTGTATCAAGGCACACGTCTCGCCCCGCTCACTTCCTGTCGAGATGAAATGTAACAGCGAGCAAGAAATGAAGCCAACATATTCCTGTGGTGAGAATTATGTTAAACACGGTCTGATGTGGACAATCCCACCCAGCCTCTCTTCCCTTAAAGGCAAGGGGGAAAAAAACTACAATGTCATCAGGTTTGCTTTGTCTAGAATGATGGACAGAAAATAATGGGCTGTGAGCCTGCTCAAAACATTATAGCATATCATAGCAATTCACAGATATTGCTCAAATATGCCCCCGTGAGGATGCGAGCAATGTAGGGATGAGGAAACTGATTGGATGCCTCCACCTTTTCACATTTGATCTATTTACGTTGGGGTTCCCCCCCCCCCCCCCCCCCATTTACTAGAATAATCAGCATTTTTCCTATTTTACTCAAGCTTAATTTCGTCACGTTGATTTACATTAATCGTTTATTCATTGTATTGTTTATGTTCTAAATGTATGTTGACAGTGCTTAGGAAAGTGACTTTAGAGACTTTAAATGTATTCTTATACAAAAAAGCCATGAACTAATTAAAAGTTAGAAAAAAATATAAACATTAATTAAAAGCTCGAAAAGAATGCAACACAAAACAAAAGAAAAAAGCAAAGTGCTAATAAAAAGCTAAGCATGAACAAACACCTAGAACAAATAAAAAAATAAGCCAAAAATGCTAAGCATGAATGAACAGCTAGAAAAAGCAACACAAAAGCTAGGCATAAATAAAAAGCTAGAAAAAATACAAATCTAAAAAAAAAAAGCTAAATATGAATGAAAAGCTAGAGTAAAAGGTAAGCACGAATCAAATGCTAGGAGAAAAAAAAAGCACAGAAAACCCCTAAGCATTAATTAGCTAAAAAGGCTAAGCATGAATGACGAGAAAGAAGAAGAAGAAACCATCAAAAGCAATAAAAAAGCCCAAAAAAAGAAGAACTATGCACTAATAAAAAGCTCAAATAAATTCAATAAATATTGACTGGAAGCTAAAAACAGCTAAGCATGAATAAAAAGGACTTAAAATAACTATGAACTAAAAAGCTAAACATTGATACAAAGCTAAGCAAAAGTACTAAGCTAAAAAGCTAAACACTAATGAAGTTTAAAAAGCTACTAAAAAAAACAAAGCTAAATAAGAGCTAAATACTAATAAAAAGCTAGATAAAAGCTAAACACTACAACACTAAAATAAAAAAAAGCAATATACTAACGTAGGCTGGTGCCTACACAAAAGATTACCATTTTAAAAAAGCTAAGCAAGAACAAAAAACTACAACTGAACATTAATGAAAAGATAAACGGTAGTAAAAAGCTAAAAATAAGCTAAATACCAACAAAAAGATAAAAATCAACAACACACTAAAAACAGACCTAAAGCTAAAAAAAAAAAAACTTTAATCAAAATATTAGACAAAACAGAATGTATCTGTGTTCTAAGATCCTTTTGAGATAAACGTTGCAACTCTGTTAGCACAATGTTAATGCTAGCAAAAGACGAGGTGCCCTGGCTGGTCCGCCACAAAAGTAGCTGATCAAGTGTTGCCATGGCGATGAATCCAACATTATTTCCCAACAAGCAAGCTTGTGGTACAACGATTATTTTCTGGTCTGAGCGTCTGCGTGTGTGTTGCGTACTCACGTTTAGCATGGCAACGAGCGCCCCCTGCAGCAGCCCCACCAGCACGTCGCTCCAGTGGTGCTTGTAATCGGAGACGCGCGTGTAGCCCACGTAGACGGCGAAGGCCACCAGGAAGAACTGGACGGTGGGCCGCAGGAGCCGAGCCCACTTGGCCACCAGCCGGGCCTGAACGTACAGCTGCGGACGGCGGGGGAAAGAAGTTGCCATTATTCGGCCAATGCCTATTAGCCATTACGGACAGACTTTTATTGAAAATTCAACGTGTGGTTTTTATTCCTGTGATGTCTTTGGTTTGTGGGCCAAGACGTCTACTGGCAGTGAAAATGGTGGAAAAGTTGTTTACGGCCAGAAAAAGCAGCAGTCGTGCAGGTGCTGCAAATTTACAATGATGTATACTATAATATTATGTTAACAAAAGGGGTGTCAAACACATTTTTGTCATGGTCCAAATTGTAGTTACGGTTTCCCTCAGAGGGCCGTTGTAACTGTGAAACCATATAAATGTTTAATCGCTTCATCGTATTATATTACACAACAAATGGATGGATATCCAGTTTTGAAATCAGGAGTCAAGGATAACAGTTTGCTCAATTATTGTTGAAGTTACCCTAAAAAGGGTTTTGGTATCAAAACAATGCTTGCAATAACTCAATGTTGCTTATTAGATACTACGACAATTGGAACTTTTGATACAGATTTTAGCAAGAAACATGGAAGTTGACATGATTGGCTTGCATGGGCCACATAAAATGATGTGCCACGTCAGACCTGACCATTGAGCCTTGAGTTTGACACCTGTGGTCAATATCTATATTTTTTTTTTTTCACATTTAATATTTTAATTCATTTATGGTGCAAATGCATTTATTTTATTAATCTAAAAATACAATCCTAATGAGGATAAGGGGTACAGAAAATGGATGGATGTATTTTTTAAAATATATTTATTTTGATCCTATATTTTAATTAAAATTATCATGATTTATTAATTTAAACCTTTTTTTGTATTTTTATTTATTATTGCTTATTTATTTATCTTGATTAATGTAATTACCCTGAACGTGTGCATTTTTTATTTAATCCATATTTATCTGAATTTAAATTCATTTTTATTTTAGATTTGAATTACAATAATATATCATGCAGGTTATGCATGTGTTTTTATATATTTTGTTACAATTATTTGTGCTTAAATTCTTTTGTAATTGAGAGTTTTTCAATTATCATGCATGTTTATTTTTATTTTATTCTAATTTTCAAATTAATTTTTTTTTTTTTTTTTTTTTTCTCTCTCTCTCATGCACGTTGGCAAGCCTGCTGTAAAAGTGTCAGTTATTGAATAAACAGTAAACAGGACAACGGTACACTGAGCGCTAAACAAGTAGACTTCAAAATGTTGAATAAATAGGAGTAATAATTGTGTGTTGGCCAAGAATGTCTTCTTTTTTCTTCTTTTTTTTTTTTTAAATTGAAATATTAACAAATTTTGGGAAGCTGGCAGCAGTTCCAGACTTTTAACAGGGCTGCTGGTGAAGGTGCCAAACTTGGCACCACACCGCCACACGTCCTCATGCAAAACGTCCAGCCACACGATCGATAACAAAGAACACTGGACGCTATTATTAGTGACGACTGCAGCACTGCAAAGGACAAGGACAAGGTCTTTGCTGCTTTGCTTGGCCTCCGATTGCTCTGCTCTGTCTGTATACTGTATGCGTCTGTCTGTCTGTGTGCGTCTATACCTATCAATGCGTGTGTCTGTGTTTCTGTGTACGCGTGCGTCTGTCGGCCTGCGCGTACATGTGTGCGCGCGTGTGTGTTTATGTGTGAGGGATGAGGCCAAGGCTAATCAAGTGTAACACATCACGTCTCTGCCGGGAAGGAAGCAGGCAGTCCTTTGCTGACAACACGCACATTTTTCCACTCAACTTATCGCTATGTTGAAAAATAAAAAAATAAAATAAAGCCCTTATAAGGCTTTTGGGCCTTGATGATTATAAAGTACGAAGGTCTGCTGCACCCGCCCATCTGGGGACTATTAGGTCTGATCATGTGAAACATATCATATTGCATGGAGATTGCCATCAAACACGTGGCATCAGGATTCATCGCAAGTTTCTGCGTGTTTGTGGATGTTTTCAGATTGAATTTTAAGCGTGTCTGACATCTTACAGCGGTGGTAAATGACAAACAGTTGTACCTTGACTTACATGTTTCATTTCCTCTGTGACCATGCTCGTAACTCGATTTACTTGTATTTCAAATGAAAATTCCCTATTGAAATGGACTGTAAATTAACAATCCCCCCACCACTCCCCCTAAAAATACAAAACATTTTGGGGGTTATGTTTTTAATTAAGAGGAATTATCATTGTATTGTATAAAAACAATAGGTGCATCGCCGCCTGTTGTGCTCTCTTTGTTTTTTGTTCACTTCACTCAAGCAGTAATGTATCTGAAGTTCGTACGTACCTCAGATTTTGGCTTACAACACAAAGCAAAAAAAAAAAAAAAAAAAAAAAAAAAAAGGCCTTGAAATAAAATTCTTTTTTTTCCAATTATCAAATTTCACATTTAAATAAATGTTTCCCCTTTCACTTCACACGCAAATGACAATGACATTATTCAAAGTTTTACATTCTGAAGATTTGCTTTATATCTCCGGATACCTAACAAACAAATATTTTTTCCCAGCATTAACTTCAACAATGGAACCCCCCCCCGCCCCCTGTTAAAGGTAATGTCAAAATTAAGTGCCACCTATTGGGGGAATTTTTTTTTTCCTTTTTGGTCAAAACAATATAAACACAAGCCTGAATAAACTATCATTTTAAATGTTTTAACAATTTACCATCATAAAATGAATCGTCAAATTGTGTAGCTCAGCTGGTCCATTTGTTGACGGAAGTAGTATGTGCTTCCTGCACACTCACCCCCCACGTACTGCAAGTAATTTTTAACTCTTTACTTATGATTTACTATGAGACAATTAGTAACTTACTTTAAACCCTTTAAAGACCAAAAAACAAATCAGACTTGACTTGTCCGTCTGACTCATTTTAATAAAAAAGACACAATGTGCCTGCCCTGTGATTTCATGGTGATTGATTCAAAAAGCTTCTTTAAAGTTGTAAACACATTAATGCACTGTCTTTAAACAAGAATATTCAAGCATGTCATAAATTGTGCTTACCGCTAAGAAGAGCATGCAGTACATGCCAAAAGACGAGTGACCCGAGTAGAAGGACAACCTGGAAACAGAAGAATTCAATCAGAATACATTTTTTAAAAATGTTTTTAGGGTTAGGGTCAGGCAACCAAAATGTCAATTCCCACCAGGAAGAAGTCGCCAGCAAAAAAAAACCTCAAAATGTTGATCCATTTGGTCTATGAATAACGAAGACAAGGTCATCCTACCTGGATTCTGTGACGTCCTGAGGATTGCCCGTGCAGTTGATCACCTGCACGTAGCCCGTGCACTGTTTGGGCGCACAAACGGTCATGAAATTGGGTCTGGGCCGGCCGATGGTGAACTTGGCCAGGTCAGTTAGCGACTGGCTGACCGCGGCTCCGAACAGGAAGGTGCCCACCACCTTGTAGAGGGCGGCCACGTACTGGTTGAAGTCGGAATTTGAATATATTTTCTTGCTGTACACCAGATACGCTTCTCCGGATGTGATCTGAGCCAAATAAAGTGGATCACTGGAATGAGTGCATTTTGGCAGCAGTAGAAGGGAAGAACAAAAGCATTTTAAGTTAAAACGTACAATGACGACGGTGCAGGAGATGGTGACGGCGGCCAGCATGCTGTGGCTGATAGTGTCAGCTTTCAGCGGGTACTTGATGGTCTCGTCATCGCAGTACACACCCCTTTGATAAGGTTTGAAGACGATGGTCATGATGATGAAGGGCAATGCCGCTGTAAAAACAAGATAAAAATAGCCACTCTTGAAATAAAATTGAGACTTTTGAATTTGAACATGACCTCAAAAGACAGAAGATGAGTAAGGAGCTACTTAAGTGGCACAAATATGGCCAAAACTGATTCATCTCACCAAGAGCCCAAAAAACGGCAATTACAAGAAGAAAGTCCAAAAGTAGTGAGAATAAATGTTTTTTAATAGAAAACTCTTATTTAGTAAATATAAATGTGTATAAGAAACAATAGCGAGAATAAAGTAGCCAAGGTTTTTTTTTTTTTTTTTTTTAAACAAGAAGCCATCATGAGGATAAAATTTATTTTATTTGAACACGTAAAACTTTTTTATTTACTTGCTCTTATTTTGATATTCACAGCCCTACTTTTATTTAGTAAATTAGAAACAGTTGTGCTCATATGTTTGATTACCCAGGCAGAATTTGTAAGATGGGTTCAATTCTTTAAAGAAAACATGAAGGACCAGGCGAAATTTTTATTTCAACGGGATTCAAATTAAACGGTCAAGCATTTCAGAAAAGCATTATCATTAAACAAAACATAAATAAATGAATGATGGTTGTTGTTCAGTCATCAGTCATATTTAAAAAAACATTTCACAAATTCTGCCACGGTATGTAAACAACTGTACATATGTGCAGTCATGCGTACCTCTGTCATATTGGAATGAAAGTGTAGGCTACACTTTTTTATATAACCACTAAGTGGCGGTGGCATTTTGGAATGAAAGTGTACAGCTTTTTCATAACCACTAGATGGCAGCATACATTTATAAAATGTGAATGTTTTTCCCCCGTTTGCCCATATACCAATGTATAATGCTCACTATTGACTTGTGACAATTTTTTTGGGGGGGGGGGGGGGGGGGAATGCGCATTATACACGAGAAACTACGGTAGTTGTTTTTTTTTGCCATAATAAGAGGGATTAATTTGAGGGGGAGAAAATGCTGATTATTTTCTTCAAGAAAAAGGTCATCATCATAGAATAAAGTTCTAATATTAGAATGAAGTTAAATTTTCAAAGAAAAATGAGGAATTTAAAATATTTTGACAATAGAGATAAATATATAATAAACATTAGCAGATTAGTTTTTTTTTCAGTCATAATATGAGGGATTACTTTGAGGGGGAGCAAAAAATAAATAAAACATTTTATTAATGTATGCTGCCATCTAGAGGTTATGAAAAAGCTGTACACTTTCATTCCAATATCCCACAGCCACCTAGAGGTTATGAAAAAGGAGTAGCCTACACTTTCATTCTAATATGACAGTATGACTGCATATATGTACAGTTAGGTCACAAGTTTACACACCCTAGCAGAATTTGTAAAATATTGTTGTTTTTGTTGTTTTTTAAAAATATGACTGACGACTGAACAACAACCATCATTATTTTCTTGATGGTTCTGTTTTGCGCCGGCACATTGGGCGACTGGTTAGCTCATCTGCCTCACAGTTCTGGGGACCGGGGTTCAAATCCCAGCCCAGCCTGTGGAGAGTTTGCATGTTCACCCCGTGCCTGCGTGGGTGTTCTCCGGGCACTCCAATTTCCTCCCACATTCCAAAAACATGCATGGTAGGTTGATTGAAGACTCTAAATTGCCTGTAGGTGTGAATGGTTGTTTTTTTTCCTATGTGCCCTGCGATTGGCTGGCGACTGGTTCGGGGTGTACCCCGCCTCCCACCTGAAGATAGCTGGGATAGGGCTCCAGCAGCCCGCGGCCCTAGTGAGGACAAGCGGCTCAGAAAATGGATGGATGGGTTGTGTTTTGTTTAATGATAACGCTTTTCTGAAATGCTTGACAGTATAATTTGAATCCCATTAAAATAAAATTAAATGTGTTTCGCCTCATGTTTTCTTTAGAGAATTATACCCATCTTACAAATTCTTCCTTGGTAATCAAATATATCAGAATCAGAATCATCTTTATTTGCCAAGTATGTCCAAAAAACACAGCACAACTGTGTTTTCTCAGTTAATAAATAAAAGTTGGGATGTGAATTTAAAAATAAGAGCAAGTAAATAAAAAAAGTATTACGTGCTCAAATAAAGTGCTTAACTTCAGAATAATTATTTGAAAAAAAATAACAAAATACAGATAGCACTTCATGTTTTTATCATATGGGTAGAAGGAAAATCATGCATTGTAAAAATGCATTATACATGGGTAGAAGGGTTTTCCAGAATTTTGCGGTCAACTCTGAGGGTGCGCATTATACACAAGAAATTACGGTACTTCAAGAACAAATATAATAAAATATAAATATGTAATAATAATAATAAAAAGTATATAATATATAATAAAAATAGTATGAATAATTTTTTTCTTTTAAAATAAAGAATAAATTGAATTTTTCAAAAGTTGTAATTGTTCTTGAAATGCCATATTACGAGAATAAAATCTTTAGAATGTCATTTGGGGAAAAAAACTAATAATAAAAATCATAATATTAAGGGGGAAAGTTGCTATATCACTTTAGTAAAGTCCAAATACTGTATTCTGAGAATAAAATGTAATGCTTTTAAAAATACAAAACAGTAGCTTTACAAGGACGTCATAAAAATGTTATATTACTAGAATACATTTATATATTAAAGAATAAATACAGTAGATTTTTTAAGAAACAAGTTGTATTATGAGAATATATATATATATATTTTTTTTTAATTTATTTATTTATTTATTTTTTAAAGTCCAACGTAAGTCAAGTCAAAGTCAGTCAACTTTATTGTCAATTCTTTACATGTACCAGACATACAAGAAAGTTACATTTTTCTCTCACCACTCCACGGTGAGGACAACACATTTTTGACAGTAAGTAAAAACTAAAGTAAACGCACAGGTACAACAAATAGACAGACATATCTTAACACTAAAGTAAACAATAAGGTGCAGAGGAGATGAAGGCAGATTATGTGCTGTGGGGCTTGTGTCGCTCTCAGTTGTGATGGATTTGCAGGTAAGGCGAGTGGTGTATGTCTTGCAGGGAGGGGAGTGGGGCACCAGTCAGCTGTGTTGACTTAGCAAGTCTTTCCTGCTCCCGGCCAACACAGTGATGCAGCTGGAAAGGATGCACTCCATGGTGCCTCAGTAAAATGTGCTCTTGATAGATGGTGGTGCACTTGCTCGCTTCAGTTTGCTCAGAAAATAGAGGCAGGAGGTTGTTGTTTCTGTACCACGTGGTCAGAAGGTCGAACGTTTTCCTGTAGTGAGTCTCGTCGCCCTTGGTGATGAGACCCACCAAAGCTGTGTCATCCGCAAACGTAACAATGTGATTGGTGCTGGAGGAGTCGTGTTAGGAAGGTAAAGATCAGGGGAGTGAACACGCAACCTTGGAGGACCCCTCTGCACACTGTTATGCTGCTCGAGGTGTTATTGCCGTCAAGTACTGCTTGTGACCTTTGACTGAGGCAGTCCAACAGCCAGTTGCAGAGGGAGGTGCTGAGCCCCAGTTTACTGATGAGTTGAAAGCTGAGCTGAAGTTTATGAACAGCATTCTCACATATGAGGGTTTTCTTTTCCAGGTGGGTCAGGGTATGTGAACTGAACAGGATGGATTTGATTTGTGGACTGACGAGCTGATCAAAGCACTTCATGATGATGATCATCAGTGCCACAGGGATATGGTTGTTGAAGCAGTATGGAGTAGATTTCTTCGACAAACGCATGAA